>NC_066873.1:40171341-40471341 GCF_022985175.1 Labeo rohita
AACACAGCGATCATGCCGATCATTAGGGAAAGGTAGAATCCGCAACCAGTTGGACACGGACGGAAAGGCATAGTGAAACACACAATCCGCCCGTGGAGCTCTTTTAGAGAAAATTTGCTCAATTAGAGGAAAATCTTCTCCTGAAGATCGCCGTCGACGCACCCAGGGGAACTCTCACAACACGAGCCGTGTCAGAGAGGGAGAGACCACTGTCTGTGCCGTAGATCCAACGACGAGAGAGGTGAATGTTGCCGCTTCTCACACAGAGACGCTGCATTCGGCTCCGAAGAACAGAACGAGTGAGCAGATGCACACGCTGCCCTATTTATACCCGGATGACCGGGGCGTGGCCAGCTATGCAAATCTGCACACCCAATTTTCATTGGCCTTTCTCAATACTGTCAGAGGTGTTTGGGCTCTCAAGGGCGACCCCTAGTGTCGTACACTACTCGACACAACTCGGAGTGTACGACAGATAGGGAACTTGTGTTAATTCTGTAATCTGATTTATGTTGTTTATTTTGTTACAGTTTGACCACATACACACATATGTACAGAAACAAAACAAGCCTACAACGATGTATAACAAAGAGACTTCAATACAAAGTCTGTAAATTGTGAGTTCTGCACAAAGGAATTAAAAGGAAAGAAACAACAACTATTCTAATGTTATCTTTGTCGGTAACAGTTTCAGTTTCATTTCTTTTTCTTGTGGTTTTAAATAGCTTGAACGTGTAAATTGGCAAATTAATCTGCAAATCATATGCTGAATGGTGGGGTCTGGATCTGGTCCCTGCGTATCATAGACCAACTACAATCCGTTTAAGCCCTAATAGGCTATATGACAGGTCAGAGCAATCTTTTATTCACTAATTTAACATGAAATCATCAAATTGCTACTCCATATCAATCGCATGCAATGAAAGTGCAGAATAATTAGAACAATCATTTACGCACAATAAATAACAGAGCATCACATCTTACTACAAATCTACTGAAATGCTGTAAACATGTGCCACGAAAATAAAGCGTAACTGGTAGCTATTGCGTTACCAAACGTGCAGTGTTACCTAAACACACAGCACATGTGATAAACGAGTTCATTGCATGCATTCACTTTGAATGGATCCATTCTGAGGCACAGAAAACATCGGGTCATGAGCTCATCGCCTGAATGAAACGCGCAGTGCAAACAGACTTGATGAAGGGATTAAGCCATATTGTGCTTTTGGTTTTAGTTCGATTGACAGATACGGTACCAAAGCATAATTGCCCGAAACAAAACTTATCAGACCTTTTTTGATAGAATAAGAAGATAAAATGTCCTTTCATTCAGAGGTGGTTAAATAAATTTGAAATAACCTTGTTTCCTTTAGGAATAGTGTATAATAATAATTAACATAACACATACTGTATATAGCATCATTGCAATATTACAGATCTGGTGATCTAATTTAATTTTAAACGTTGTGTTCTGACTAGAAGTTAATATCAAGTAGTTTAAGATTTCATTTCATGTCATTTAATTTAATTTTTTAGAAAGATGCCAACCCTAGTAAAAAAGTTTTAAAATGCTTTTATTTTATAATTAGTATAGTTCAAATCTGTTGACATTTACTGACATATCGCTTGAGACTTAAAAATTCTAAAAAAGTTGTAATTAAGCTGTATTTGGAGTACTGCTTGTACACAATGCACATTTCCTAATATTACGCCTAAGATATGTTTAATGTCACTGTTGATGAGGATTGCATGATCTTAAAAATAATATCGGTCTTTAAATGCAAAATATTTAAAGTGTACCTAAAGTATACTTGCAATAGTTCCACGTTAGCAGAATCAGATATACTAAATATATTTTTAGTTGGACTTCAGCACTACTTCTGGACAATTAAAGTGCATTAAGTACAAAATTAGTTGTTGTTATTTATCAGACTTTAAATACCCGTTTAGTACAATTGCAAGGTATTTTTGAGTACATAATGCGTAGATGTATTTGTAGTATACTTAGAATGAAATAACTGTATTTTAAATACATTTTAGTGTATTTATTTTTCACTAGGGAATGTATCAGGTTTCAGTATTAAGTATTTTAGTACTGGGCTGTTTGATACAATACTCCTGCTTACGTGATATTGCTTTATTATTATTTGTACATTGGTAGCTCATTCGAAAATGTTTTTCTCTTTCCTTCTCTTCCTCTTTATCTCTTTCACTGCATAGCCTGTGCCGTTGTCTGCCAACGCTCTTCCTGCTGATGGCCCGAACTTCAACTTCAGCATGGAGAACCTGAGTTTTGACTTCAAAGACACGGACATGAAACGTCTGTCCATGGAGATCGAGAAGGAGAAGTGAGTGCAGCCCATTTCAGGCACCAGTCCATCCTGATCACAGTCTCTGGTGTCACGTCTGTCCACACCTTTTGAACCAGTTACATCAACTGAGCTGGAGTTTGTCCTCTCTGCTGATGCTGAGTAGTGGATTCGTTTTAAAGTAATAAAACTCCCTGACGACTTGTTTGTTTAGATACTACAATTTTACAATATGAACATCATTAATGAGATGCTGTGGTTCTTAAATGATATTGATTGTCCAGTTAATCATAATGATGATCAAAGGAAATATTATTTTCCACAGGAATATTAAGCAGCAAAACTGTTTTCAACATTGACAATAATTAGAAATGTTTCTTGAGCAGCAAATCAGCATATTAGAATAATTTCTGAATGATCAAGTGGTGCTGAAGGAGTAATGATGCTGAAAATTCAACTTTGCCAAAGGAATCACAGGAATAAAAATTATATTAGGGAAATATCACAGGAATAAATTACATTTAAAAATATATTAAAATAGAAAGTTGTTTAAATTGTAATAATAATTTTTACTGAGTTTTATAATTTAATAAGAGTTTTTACAGAATTTTGATGAGACTAACATTTATCTAACCAACCCCAAACATTCAAACAGAAGTTGAAGTTTACAGCAAATACTTGTTCACACCAAAACTAGGAAGTGACAAAATAATAAAAATGGTGTGAATAGACCTTAAAACAGATGGAGACCATGAGAGCAGCTTTGTTACACAATGCTTGTGTCCTGTTTGGCAGGGTCGAGTATATGGAGAAGAGCAAACACCTTCAGGAGCAGCTAAATGAACTGAAGACCGAGATTGAGTCATTAAAGCTAAAGGAGCGAGAAACGCCTCTAGACATCCTACATAATGAGAACACTGAGAAAGGCACCAGCAAGCAGAGCAACTTTAAAAAGGTGGGTTAAATGAATCTTACACAAAACCAGATATTCTGTGGTACATTGTAGATCGATAAAACTCATGCTAAAGCTGTAACTACCAACAAAAGCAATCTGTTTTTTTCTTGCATTTTTTGCCTTTTATTATTAGTTCAACTATTGAGAGATGGCAAGATATTAGTGGGGAACAAGATTAGGAAATGTTGCAGCCTGTATTAGAACCTTCTTTAGCCACTTGAGCTCAACAGCTGATGGCTCTGAAGTAACTAATCTGTATTAAGACTCTATATATTTTATATGTGACCACATAGGACCACAAAATCAGTCATAAGGTTTTTTTAAAATTGAGTTTTATACATTTGAATGCTGAATACATAAGCTTTGCACTGATGTATGATTTGTTAGTATAGGGCAACATTTGACCGAGATAGAACTATTTGAAAGTCTGGAATCTGAAGTTTAAGGTTGTCCAAATTTGGTTTTTGGAAATGCATTTTACTAATCAAAAATTAGCATTTGATAAATTTACGGTAGGAAATTTTAAAATATCTTCATGAAACATGATTTTTACTTAATATCCTAATGATCCTAAAAGAAAAAACGATACAATGTAATGTTGGCTTTTGTTACAAATATACCCGTGCTAGTTAAGACTGATTTTGTGGTCCAGGGTCATACATTTGTAATTGTGCATATGGTATGGTAGCCGTTACACATCTGTGGCATTCATGAAAATTTACTAAAAGAAATTTCTACATATTATTAAAAAAAAAAAAAAAGATACAAAAGTTCAAATATATTCATTTAGCAGGCTATTCACAATGATTTTACTAATACTCTTTTTAGGAGTTCAATTGTTCTTCAGTATTGTATTTAGAAAATATAGGGAAATTCTTAAATGTTTTGAGGAATAAAAATATTCTTAACTTTATTCTTAAATTAGGAAGTAAAAAGAAAAAAGCCATTCACTCCTTTTTTTTTTTAATCCTCATCTAGGCCTGGACAATAATTTAATGTTAATATATATCGCAATATATATTCTTTTTCAATAACTGTGATATGAATAAACACATTTCCGATATTTCGATATACATTACCAGTGTTTCCCATTTATTTGTGGAGGTTGACTTCGTTGAATAAACATGAGCACTGCGTGTTTTCAAAATTAAAATGTGGCATGGGTGTTTGAATGTATCTTTAAAGGTAACTGACTGTCTTCAGAAAAGGTTTCGACGGCATTTTCATTTTATCTAAAGAAGTAGCATTCGTGATCTCAACGCTTGTTTGTGTACAGCAGTGTTAATTTCGTTGACAAATAATTTTCGGCAACGACATTTTTTGACTGGTGAAAATAAGACAAAAACGAAACAAAAACTTGTTTTGAATGAATTTGAACTATGACGAAAATCTGTTGACATTTTCATCAATGAATAAAAACAAATAAAAATGTTAGGGAGGGATGATTTGTGAAGAGATTCATTCAGAACGAATCTGCTGTGTGGTTAGGGGGTTAGATACATTTGAACTTAATTCACACAAAATGATGTTTAATTGTCTGTTTTGAAGAGTATTTATGTAAACACACTCAGATACGTCTTAGGTGAACCTACAGTTGGGAGAATACCGGACGTGTATCAGTACATTGCATCCATGCATTTAGTTTTAAAGGGACAGCAGCCTAATTGAGTTGCTATTGTTTGTGGGATTGATGTAAATCAAGCAAAAAAAAAAAAAAAACAGAAAATCACTCCCTGCTCTTGACTGAATCACTTTAGTTTAATTTATTTATATAAATGAATCTGTCTGCTTGAAAGAATAAAGAATAAACAAGTTGTTATAAAGAATGCATAATAATAGCCTATGTAACCATTGGTATTTCATTGAATAGAAGACCATGTTCTTGTTTCTTTATAAGAAGTGGTTTCAGTTAATTTTAATATAAGGGCATTTTGCATGTCACAACAGTTAAATGTGTGTCTATCATGATAAAATCTTAATATCAAACCTATACAATGAGTTTGGTCATTTTAGATAAATGCTTAATAAATGCATTATACTGTAACTAAACCCATTTGATTTTAGCTGACTAAATCAACTATAGATTTAGTTGACTAAAACTAAAAACAATTCCGATGACTAAAATGTGACTAAAACTAAATGACATTTTAGTCAAAAGACTAAGACTAAATCAAAATTTGCTGTCAAAATGAACACTAGTGTATAGCCATTACTGCGGAAACAGCTATTTTTGCTGGTCCAAAAGCACCTCTTGTTGGTAGAGAATGCATTTTCAATAAGCCATCTTCAGCAACTTTTTGTTGTTTCTCACTATTTTTTCCGGGTTTCTGCAGTAACTCTGAGCACTTTTCATATTCTTTATCCTGCCTGAAGCACTTTGTTTCAGTCTATAAGAATAATCAGCCTATGTTATAGTTTGATGTTAAAGATATTAATATTAATAACGTGAGTCTGAGAGTTTAGGTTTAGGTCTTAGGTTTATTTGATAGTGATTTGACGTGTCTAGTTTGTATAAAGGCTAAATGCAAATAAAAGGTGAATGTTAATTTATTTGTGCTGTTTTTTTTCTAAAATATTATGTAGTTTTATAGGAGTTTCATAGACTTGGCGAATTCATTTTTCAGACGTTTGTAGGTACAGACATCTGTTGTGGGTGTTCTTGGTAGTTGTTCTGTGGCTTTTATTTTAGTAATGTTCTTTTTGATATCAAAATTTTCAAAATCAAAATTTTTTAAATGCATTGTAGTTCAACACTTGGTTCAGCTTGCATACAGATATGTGCTTGTTGCAGCAAGTTACTCTGCAATATTTAAATTACTCCATATTCAAGTTGCGAAACAGTGGAAGTTGTATAATTTTGTAAAGTGACATACAGGTACACTTAACCCTGTAGCGTTTCTGTATTGTAGCACCATTTCTCAGAAGTGCTAGTTCCTATGAAATATGATACTAATCATATACGGTTAGTCATGCTGCCAACCACCAGTAATCCAGAAAGAATTTATTCATCTTCTTTCTGAAAGGTTGAGCTACGTTTTCATCAAGCCTTATGAAACGGTAGATTAAAAGCTCCATTTTAACCATAGAATCTTTTCCTGCAGCGTGTGAAATTGTCTCATTAGTGCTACGCTAATTGATTCCTGTGTTGTGATCGGTTGTTTGGATGGATGGAGTGCCCTCCGTGTGTTCAGTCAGTCTGCCTTGATGTGATTGTCTAATTGAAGCGGAGCTTGAGCAAATCGAGCCCGGACACTTTAGGGGGAACGGCTTTACAGCTCTCACGCTAACAGCAGCTAGAAAATCCAGCTCGGTCTTACACCCTTTGACAGCTGTTGTTTTCTTAGCCGATGCTAAGCCTGCATCGGAAGCCTGTATCGGGATGCTGTCTGACTTGCTGTAAATCACCCTTGGTCAGGTAGTTTGAGCACTGGACCTTGGAGCAAAGTGACAAGGGTCGCTGGCTTTCCAGGTCATACCGGTGGAATGATTAATGGCCGTGGCTGTGCTTTCTCCATAGCCTGGTGCGTCCCGCTGCTAGCTGTAGCCTGAGGGACAGAGATGTAGTGAGAGTGTCTTAATGCACTGACAGGCTCACCTGTTCCCTCAATGTGTTTATGCGGTAATCTATCAAAATCCCCAGCGAAGCGGTGGCACGCAAGTGTACAAGCGTTCCTTTGTTAATTGTACTGAATTATGGATAAGTACAAGTTAAAAGTCGATTAACCTACAGAGAACCCAAGCATTGATATTGATGCATTTTTCTCTCCTTGAGAGTTTTTTTTTTTTTTCTTCTTCTTTAAAGAAGTCACTGCTTGTAAAAACATTTTTATTCATTTGGGAGAGGGATTTTGGGAAGAAAGTGCAAGTTTGTGATGCAGATTACAAAATTTCACCTATTATACATTACATTTAAAAAAAATTGGGGTCAGTAAGATTTTATAAAAAGAAATTAATACTTTTGAGCATTAAAACTTGATCAAAAGAGACAGATATTTATTAAAGATCTGTCAAGGAAATATGTGACCCTGTCATAAGTAGCACGAGTATATTTGTAGCAATAGCCAACAATACGTTGTATGGGTCAAAATGATCAATTTTTCTTTTATGCCAAAATCATTAGGATATTAAGTAAAGGTCATGTTCCATGAAGACATTTTGTAATTTGCCTACCATAAATATATCAAAACATAATTTTTGATTAGTAATATGCATTGCTAAGAACTTCATTGGACAACTTTAAAGGCGATTTTCTCAATATTTTGATTTGGGTTTTTTTTGCACCCTCAGATTCCAGATTTTCAACTAGTTGTATCTCGGCCAAATATTGTCCTATCCTAACAAACCATATCAATATCAATCATAATCAATAATCCAAAGCTTATTTATCTTGCTTTTCAGATGTATAAATCTGAATTTCTAAAATAATTGACCCTTATGACTGGTTTTGTTGTCCAGGGTCACATTATTACAAAAATCTTTTGTAATGTTCATAATAATATTAAAATAAATGCTGGTCTTTTGAACTTTCTATTATTTCCCCCAAAAAATACTAAGCAGCACTGTTTTCTAAAAATTGATGATTTGGAGCACCAAATTAGCGTCGATATATTTAAGAAGGATCATGTGACGCTGGAGTAATGACTACTGATAATTCATCACAGAATTTTCTTAATTTATCACTTGCCATCACAGAAAGAAATTACATGAAAAAAAAATTTTAAATTGTGAAGATTTTAAAATGTTGTTTTTCTTTTTTTTTTTTTTTTTTAACTGTATTAAATCTTTCCTATCCCAAACGGTATAATAGTTTACAATGTCCCAAAAAGTATTGGCCTAAGTCAAACTTAAATATGGGTGAATGTCATTGCATTTTTTTTTTTTTTTTTTTTCACAAAATATCAATTCAGATGTCTTCTGCAAATAAAAAATAAAAAGATTCTAGAGCAGCAAAACCATTAGTTGCGATTGATCGATTCAAAATAAAAGTTTGTTTGCATACTATGTGTGTGTGTACTGTGTATCATTTAGGGATGCACCGAAACGTATCGGCCGAAATGCTTGCGCGTTTTGTCAGTAAAGCCGGTTCTGTAATCAGCGGTAAATGCCATCAGGTGCGTGATTTGACGTTGAGCCGTATATACTACACACAGCCATTGTTCACTGACGAGCTGCGCAAATCCATGTTCATTATCAGTGTGAATTTGCGCAGCTCGTCAGTGAACAACGGCTGTGTGTAGTATATACGGCTCAACGTGAAATCACGCACCTGATGGCATTTACCGCTGATTACAGAACCGGCTTTACTGACAAAACGCGCAAGCATTTCGGCCGATACGTTTCGGTGCATCCCTAGTATAATTATTATGTATATATAAATACACACACGTGTATAGTTTACAAAATATTTGTATGTATTTGTATGTAAACACTTAAATATTTTACATATAAATCTAATATATTTTTCCTTAATATATACATGTATGTGTGTGTATTTATATATACATAATACATACACAGTATGTACAGTATATATGGTATGCAAACATAAACTTTTTTTCATTCATTTTTGTGATTTGGACTGATAAAATACAAAGGTCTTAGATACAAACTCTGGTATTTATCTGGTAAATGTCTAAAGCTGTATGCTGTAGATAGTATGCTGGTAGTTGCTTTG
Organism: Labeo rohita; assembly: GCF_022985175.1. Lineage (NCBI taxonomy): Eukaryota > Metazoa > Chordata > Actinopteri > Cypriniformes > Cyprinidae > Labeo > Labeo rohita. The sequence goes on from NC_066873.1 coordinate 40,180,283, forward strand.
GATAAAAAGTGTCTCCTAAAAAAATAAATGTGAAACGCAATTCCTCATAGTCATAACAGCGTTCATACCGGCCGTGATTAAACTGCTGGAGGCCGCCATGTTTCTGCACTTTCGATTGCCAGTAGACGTTCATACTCGACTGCAGCATCCGGCCGTTATCAGTGGCGGATTACGTGAGCTTCGCTGTCTGCACACTTATTGCACTTTTCTCAGGCCTTTTTGCAACTACCTCAAACCATCTGGTCTCAATGTGTTTTTTAGCGAATGCTAGAAGTCATTTCTACTCAAGTTCACACAGTTGCCCCACTGGTGTAGTCATCACATTAACTATGAACATAATCCACTAATGCTTTAAAAACACAGTCCAAATACATATGTCTGTGTCTTTTCCTATGACATTTATGACTCAAGATGTCTGAAGCTTGAATGGTAACCATTGAGCAGTTTGGGGTATTTCAGGGTGAGAGTCCTTGTGCCTTAAGTCTCTACAGAATGATTCATTAATGAAGCAGAAATGTACCATCTTCATATTGCATTAATTTCATCATTTTCCCATCTCTGCATCTCTCTTCCGTCTCTTCTTGTTTGTTTACACCAGTTTTCATGAGGGATTCTGTCTTAAAGTGTCTTTAAACATCACTGTCAGTGAGTTCACACAGACTAGTGACAGCTGATCAGAGACACACATGCTCCCTCCGCTCTCTCTCTCTATTTCACTCTCTCTCGCTATGAATTCTGCATGACTCCGAGGTATTGAACATGTCATACATGTCTAGTGTTTCTCATGGCATGAGCATAAATAATTAAATATTATAGCTGCCAAAGTTAAAACAGTAGTTTATAGAATTTATTCAGTGTTGAACTTAATCTACACTGCCGTTCAAAAGTTTGGGATCATCAAGGCTGAATTTCTTTGATCAAAAATACAATACAAAATATACAAAAATACAAAAAAAAAACTGTAATATTGTGAAATATTATTGCAATTTCTAATATTGATTTCCTATGTTAATATACTTTTAAAATATAATTTATTTCTGTGACGCAGCGCTGACTTTATCAGCCATTACTCCAGTCTTCATTGTCACATGATCTTTGAGAAATCATTCTAACATGCTGATTTATTACCAGTGTTGAAACAGTTGCTGCTTAATATTTTTTTGGAACCTGTGATACTTTTTCTTTGATACTTTGAATAAAAAGTAAAAAAGAATAGCATTTATTCAAAATAGAAATCTTTTCTAACAATTTAAGTCTTTACAATCAGTCTTTACCCATTTACCACATCCTTGCTGAATTAAACTATTAATTTCTTTAAGAAAGAAAGAAAGAAACAAAGAAAAAGAAATTTACTGACCCCAAACTTTTCAAAATGTATATTTTTAGTAAACACTGTTCTTTTTAACTTTTTATTTAATAGCGAATCCTGGGAAAAGAATCACAGGTCCCAAATATTAAGCAGCACAACTTCCATCATTGATTCTAAATCAGCATATTAGAATTTTAGAGATTATTAGAGATTTCTGAAGGATCATGTGACAGTGATTACTGGAGTTTTCTTCACAGGAATAAATTATATTTTAAAGTATATTAAAATAGAAAACTGTTATTTTAAATTGCAATAATAATAAAATGCAATAATTTAAAGCAATTTTTTTATTTTATTTTTCCTGTATTTTGATTAAATAGATACAGCCCTAATGAGCATAAGAACTTCTTTAACCCTTAAATGCATGACTGTTTCACCAATCACTATTAAAATAGTGACCCGGACCTATATATCCAGCACGGATGGATCTCTAACTTCTGCCATAGCAAAAAACTCTCTTGATACTTTAAGAACAGTTACAGAAGAATAATATAAAGCTTATTTCGTTGCCTTTTGGAACTTGGAAGGGTTTCAATTTGAGCAGATGATTTACTATCGCCATGAGACGTGACTCATATGCACCATCTCAGCCATATTTGCAAAACTATCATTATGAATGACTTCAGAATCATTATTTTGATCGCTGGCAGCTTATTGACCACATGCACCATCAAATGACAGTGACATTTATATTTTATTGCATACAATAATTGCTCCTCAGTCAAGCCTTCAAACCAGTTAAATTTTTGCTGATGATGCTCTATTGTTTTATCCCTGCGATAATTAAGAGTGAAACATCATGAAATTTTTGTCTATCAAACAGTGCCATCTCGAGGAATAAAGGTGAATTGCATGTATTGAGTCATCGGATATTTACATATTTTTGCGCACAAAAAAATATACTTGCACTATTACTCCCCTCGGGTCTCTAGTGACCCTATACACTTTCTACCAAAAATTAATGAGAAAACGGACATTATTTTATTATTTTATTTTATTTTTTTGTTTTATTGTTTATAATGAATAGATTGAGGAATACTATTAAAGTTGATGTAAAACTTAAAAAAAAAAAAAATGAAGGAGGGAGAGGGTAGTAAATGACATTCCGGGTCGCTAAAAACCCAAGCTATGCATTTAAGGGTTAAAAAGCGTTAAAAATCCTACTGATCCCAAATTTTTGAACAACAGTATATAAAGTGCCGCCCACTAATATTGGCACCCTTAATATGAGCAAAGGTGGCTGTGAAAATAAATCTGCATTGTTTATCCTTTGGATCTTTCATTCAAAAAATGTACAAAATTCTACCCTTTCATTGAAGTAAAACAATGGAAAGTGGGGGGAAAATCTCATTATGAACTTTTTTTTTCCTCTAGTTCATGTAGCCACAATTATTGGCACCCAATTATTGCAACATCCAAGATAACAGTTTTTCTAACTTTTCTCCTATAATGCATGATGAGTTTAAAGAACACCTGACAAGAGATCAGAGACATTCCTTCATCCAGAATCTCTCCAGATACTTCAGAATACCAGCTCCATGTTGGTGCTTCTTCTCTTCGATTCACCCCCACTCATTTTCTACAGGGTCCAGACCAGGGAACTGAGACAGCCATAACAGACGTTTCATTTTGTGCTCAGTAACACATTTTTGTGTTGATTTTAATACTTGTTTTGGATCGTTGTCTTGATGGAAGATCCAAACATGGTCCATTGTAAGATTTCTTACAGAGGCAATCAGGTTTAGATTTTTTTTTAAATCTGTTCCTATGGCCAAAAAGTCATGTCTAGCAACTGAATATACTGGAGTTTGTTTTTGGATGAGACAGGAGTTTTTTTTTTATTTCTTAAAACCCATTTGAACAACATGTGATGATGTAGGGGCTGTTTGATATGTATTTTTTTGGGCTTTCTGACCCCAGTATTCAAATAATCTCTGCAGTTCTCTAGCTGTGATCCTTGGAGAATCTTTGGCCACTCAAACTCTCCTTCTCACCATCCGTTATGACGATATAGACACGCGTCCTTTTCCAGGCAGATTTGTAACATCTTTAGTTGATTGGAACTTCTTATTTATTGCCCTGATGGTGAAATTTTTCAATGCTTTAGCTATTTTTCTTACAGCCACTTTCTATTTTGTGAAGCTTAACAATTTTGTTCTGTACATCAGAACTATATTCTTTGGTTTTACTCCTTGTGATACATAAATAAGGGAATTTGGCCTTTGTGGTCCTCATATTTATAATCCTGTGGAACAGGAAGTCAAGGCTGGACAATTTCAGTCACCCTGGTCTGCTACAAATGTAAATATGAATGAATATAAATTTTTTTTTATTTCATATTGAGAGTTCCCCCCCACTTCCTGTACCTGTTGCATTAACTACCATATTTAACCTTGTCATTGTAAGGTGTTCGTGGCCAATTTAGACATTTAATTGTCTGCAATAATTATGAGGTTTATCATGCTTATTTTAATGTGTTGGCAACCCTAACAGTTATTCTACATGCTGGATTTGAAGAAATCATTATTCTTTGATAAACAGAAAGTTTGAAAAACATTGCAAATGTCTTTACTCTCACTTTTAAATAATTTAATTGATTCTTGATTAATGAAAGTATTTATTTATTTTTTATTTTTAATTAAATAGAAAATCTCACTGACCCCAAACTTTTGAAACAGCAATGTGTGTATGTTATTTATATCTTAATATAAAAGATCATCAGTGTGGCACAATTTTTGACACCTCTCAATCTTCTTCAATCTGTCTCCACAGCTCACTCTACAAAGCACCAAATCCAGAGTGGCCTTCTTCCAGGAGCTATAGCCATCCAGACACATGTTTGAATGTGTAAATGATGTTTCTTTGTGTTTTTATCACATTCCTAACAGGCTGTGACCCATTCCTTTATGATTCTAGCACATTCTGGTGATGAAGAATGGATATGTAGGTAAAGTTTACATTACACTAAAAGGACCAAGGAGAGAAGCTTTTCAAACCACCCCACATTCACATACACAACACACTACACAATGTTTTCCAATCATTTTGTCTGCAGGAGGTCAGAAACCCATTACGAAGACACTACGGTTAAGCAGTGTACACACAGTGTGACTACATATATCTCTGCACTGCATCCTAAATTCATCTCTCCAGTTGCACAGCCGATATCTCTGTCTCTCTCGATCAATATGTGTCAGAATAATTGGCTGAAGCAGTGGTATTGCACCCTCGTGCCGTATTAGTTTGGGAGTTTTTTTGGGGGGGTCCAGTGTGTAGCTGTTTTGGTCATTGTTAAAGGTTGGATTAAACCTAATTGTTACAGTATAAGAGTTTACTTCCTTTCAGAGGATAGTTTAGCACAGGATATTTTAGGGAAAGAAAACCCTTAGGGATCACATTTGGAAGATCACTACATATGAAATATTTGGGATTTTTTTTGTTACTGTTTATTCCACTTGAAGTGTTTTACAATGTTTTAAATAATTTGAATATATTTTTGAAAATGTGTTTGTGCAAAGGAATAAATGAATGGAAATTATCTTAAATATATTCTTTGGCTGTCTTTTTGATGAATTACTGATGTTCACACTTTGCTTTGAACATCCCTTTGAACATCTCTCTAGTATTGCACTTTAGTGTGCAACTCGACCTGCACTGATTGTGCCATAGGCATGATTGATACCTCAAATCACGTAACTATTACTTTTCAGTGATCAGACATGCAATTTTCACCTGGCGGACGGTAAAACTGGCAAAAAAACCATGCATTATGGCCATAAGCATGGCTCAGGATAAAACGCAACAGATGACAGATGCCGTTGTTCACCGACGAGCTGCGCAAATTCACACTGATAATGAACATGGATTTGCGCAGCTTGTCAGTGAACAACGGCTGTGTGTAGTATATACGGCTCAACGTGAAATCACACACCTGATGGCATTTACCGCTGATTACAGAACCGGCTTTACTGACAAAACGCGCAAGCATTTCGGCCGATACGTTTCGGTGCATCCCTAGTATGTACAAATCTACCCTACAATTATAAAAATCCATGCAGTGGTTTTTAATTAATCTGTAAAAATAATATCCCCTTTTTCAATTTGAGCCATTCTCAGATGCCTGTCGTTGTGGCGTCACACCCACAGAGGCCACTCCCATAATAGTTGATCGACATGAGCGTCTGTCTTCAGATCAGCTGTAACAGTCCAACCTCCATTGTTTAGATGCGGAGCAGGGATGTAAATTAGTCATCTCAGATTGAGCGATTGAGGTGTTGTGTTGCTGGATATAATAATGAGCATAGTGGTCGTCATTTACTCCCGACATCTGAGCCGCTGAAGATGCAGTTGATTTACGTTTGTTTGTGAAGGGAATGCTTCTCCCGATCTACATATGTCCTTCTATGTTCTATGTTCAATCACCTTTCCTAATAACATGCTAGTTCGCAAGTTTGGCGGCTAAATGCCACCAAAGCTCGCACTCCACAGAGGAAGAGAAGAGAGGGCCGGGGCGAGCAGAGATTATTTGCATTTAAAGGAATAATCCCTCACAATGAGATCATTTTTGCAGAGCTGATTTTGGCAAGGTAAAAAGGGTGTTGTTTTACACAACCATTGAGAATTTTTAATCAAAGTATATTATAGACTTTTCATTAAGACCCTAAAGAATCATATCAACTTGTGGAAAATGGGCATCCGATGACCCCTTTAAAAGTAAAATTGAGATCTGAAGTAACTTCTGCAAATGCATATATCACTTAACTTCAGAGATCATTGTATGCCTTTCTTGAAAGGTTTATGAGTTATTGTTAAAAATCAGTTTCCGTATGGAGAAAGTAAATGAGATTTTTTTTTTTTTTTTTTTTTTTTTTTTGCACTTTTTTTTTATGCGTTTTATGTGATTGTGTTTGTGTCTGAGTGTTTGAAAGGCCAGGGATGTATTGAAAGCAGCGATCACACAGCAGTCTGCTTGGTTTTCATCTCCATGAAGCATGTTACACAAGGTAAATCAATATAATCAGCCTAAAAATGAACAATTTGTATTTGTTACACGAAAGCTGCAACTATCTCATTTATAGCATGAAGGATTTCTTGGTAAATTAGAATTCAGCATGCCGATTAATTCATTAGTTTAATAGCTCATTAAACTCAAAGCACTAAATATTGTGGAAATATGCATTGTTTTTTTATAAATCTCAGTGCATTTTAATCTGCTGTAGTTTTTTCCCTAACGGCTGTATTTGTACTGTTTGTTACCAGACAAGATGATAACCATAATTTAGCTGGGCAGATGTCTAAGCTGTTTGCTCCATGTATCATACTTCCCATAATCCTGGTTATCATTATCACAGCCTGAGACACAAACTCCCCATCACTCATCAGTTTCTGCCCTTCCTCAATACAATGTCTGCATGTCTGGAAGAGTGACAGCTTGATTGACAGCTGGTTCGAGGCATATTGACAGGCTGTCGCGGTCCGAGAGAGGAATGTGCCTTAGGAGGTGACCATGTCACTATGCGTCCCATCAGTCCTTGGGGTGGCAGGTGGAGGCCTTGGAAGATAAAACTGCATCTGTAGGTGGTACCAAGGTGAAAAGAAGAATGAGGGTGAGAAAATCAGAGGCCGTGATAATCAGTGGCAACTTTTTGCCTTAGGATTTTATTATAGTTTTTGATTGCAGCTTATTTGGATTACACAACTCAAATGTGATTTGATTGCCCAGATCGTTCTCTAAGGGCAAGCTTTGTTTTTGATCTCAAAATGCCCTGAATTCAAAGGTGAAATGTGTTGTGTTATCATAAATGCTTTCTCCTATTCCAGTTTTACATGCAGAGACTTTAATAAGGCATTTGTAGGTTGACTTGAATGTCAAGACTGGCACTTTTTAATGTGAGTTCGCATGGATATGCTCAGTGCATCTGCTCTTCGACTGCTTTAATACTCTACCTGTCCTGCAGATAGAGTATAAAATAGCATAAAAAATAAACTCACCTCATCCATTGTGGTCTTTCAGAAAAATCTGGATTCCAGTGAGAAACCTGTAATGGAAATAAAAGGGAACCAATAAATGTAAAGGTTATAATGTTGTTATAACCTGGTTATAGTGTTGTTTTAATATTATTTAGATACTATTATAGTATTGATTAATATAAGTATTAATATAAGTATTTTATTAATATAAATAAATATTATTTATTAATATTTAATTTTTAAATTTTCAGTTTTAGGATTTATTAACTTCATATGTGTTTGTCATTTATTTTTTTGTATGTATTTCTATCTATTTTTCTTTTTTTTTTTAAGTTTTCACTTTTTAGTTACTTTAGTTACACTGAAATAAATTTGGTGTAGAAACAATTTTTACTCAAACATTGCTAGTAGATTTCACAAATTACACTGAACAAAATGTTCACAAATAACATTAAATAAAATGTGAAATATTGAAGTAGAAAGAATGAAACAGTATTTTCTTGTAAATCATACTCTAATAATATTTGTTTTATTGATAACTTTAAAAGAACAACTTTTTTGGTGTTGTAGTTGCAAAGGCAGCATTTTAATGTTTTTCTATCTAATATGTTTTTTTTTTTTAAATTAAATATAGATTTTTGTTCTATATTTATTCGTATATTAAATCGTATATTAAATATTTGTAGTTTTATACTGCTTTCATAATATCACTTACATTAATTGAAGAGTTCATTTGCAAAAACCATTTCTTTTTTTTTTTTTTTTTAATTGTAATTTTTTTCTGCAGTTGGGTTAACTTGGTTAAACAAAAAAAAAAATTAAAAATACAGCTAATTAACACAATAAAAACATAACATAATAAAAAACGTGATAAAAAAAAAAAAAAAAACTGGGTATATATATATATATATATATATATATATATATATAGACATTTTCCTGAACGCGGAAGTCATGCATGCCTGACTCTTAACCGGAAGGATGCTTTGCTTTTCCAGTCTCCAGTGTTTCTAATCAAATTAGCGTACAGTCTGAGCTGATAACCTTTTAAAATGTTTTTAAAAAGCACATGGCTCCATAGCGCTATCACTTTCGCCGTAATTTGAAAGTTTAATGAGTGTGTAGTTGACACGAAGATGGCAGCGCTCATCGTTTACTCAGGAACTGTATATGTATATATATATATATATATATATATATATATATATATATATATATATATATATGTATGTATGTATATATACATATATGTATGTATGTGTGTGTGTGTGTATATATATATATATATATATATATATATATATGTATGTATGTATGTATAAATATAAAGGTGTGTGTGTGTATGTGTGTATGTATATATATATATATATATATGTATATATATATATATATATGTATGTATAAATTAAAGGTGTGTTTTTTTATATATATTTATTTTTTTTAAAAAAGAGGGACAAGTGGAAATTATATATATATATATTTCCACTTGTACCTTTTTTGTAAAAAAAAAAAAAAAAAAAAAAAAAATATATATATATATATATATATATATATATATATATATATATAATATATATAAAGAAAATGGGGACAAGTGGAAATTATTTTTTAATGCAAAAAGTTACAAGCGGAAACTATTTATTTATTTTTTTCACGAAAAAGAGGGACAAGTGGAAATTATGTATGTACATATGTATTTATTTATTTATTTTTGTGTTATTCAGTGTCACAAGTTTTCAGGTTTAGAAACTGCTTTTAGAAACCACCCAGAAAGGCATATATTACTGTGTTCAAAAGGCTTATATAACCTTAAAACTTCAAATCTATCTACAAACTCTTTTAAACTTTCAGTAAAGGCTTTATCAAGCCAACAATCCAACTTCACTTTTCAAGTCGTTTTTTCTGGTGCTGGTAGGGGTGCAGCAGAAATTACACACTTCACCTTTAATCTTCATAAAGCTTTATATAAGATATACTTCACCCTTCGTCATTGCGGTACTGGAGTACTTCAGGCTGACTGGATTGTTGATTGGATGCCAGCGCTTATTTTTCACAAAGCTGGTTTTCCGCGTTACCTGAGACACTAATGAATGACATTGAGTTCAGTGATTCGTTTCTTTGCTTAAATTGCTTTAATAGGCTTCAGGTGACTTACAAATACCCCTTGACAGGATGGAAGAAAGCAGTGGGAGAGTTTATGTGTGTGTGTAATTACGCTTTGCCCTCACGTCCATGCAACGCCTGCTTTGTTTTGTATTTGCGTCATTGGAAATAACAGTAGGACATAACTCTTATCTCAAAGGACTGCCTGCAAAAATCACTACCAGCTTTTCAGATGATGATCAATGGGGAGCATCAAGCCTGGGCGCGTACACTCACACACTTCATAAATTTATGCAAATCATAACCATGCGACAGAATATGTTTGAATGTGGTGTGTGTTGAAATGTCAGGGGGTGTATAATCAGTTTAGCTCTTTTGTTCTCGCATGCTTTCGGTTTATTGAACCATTATACTAAACTATGGTTGAATGCTTGATTCTGATTGGCTGACAGTCGTTTCAGGGTGTTGATTAGTGTTCTGAATCTGTTCTGTAATGCTGTAAATTTGTTGACCAAATTACAGTTCTATATCACATTGCTGCATTTTTTGTGAATATAGGAACACAAAAAATTTTTTTTTTTTTTTTTTTTTTTTTTTTTTTGTTTTTTTTTTTCCCTCAATTTGTTGCATTTTTCGTTCACTACTATAAAAACCACTGCTAAACTACACTACTATTTGCTATGGTGACTTCCACTTCTGAGAACCTTAAAAAATGTGAAAAGGATCAATAGTAACTGTAAAGCTGTTTCTAAGCAGGACATTTTGTCTGTGGTGCAAGGAAGACGTTTTAGGGACCGTACGCTGCTATATTAACATACTATGACTGATTGTCCTTGTATAATTTATTAATTTACTTACTTATTATATACAGTTGAGGTCAAAAGTATACATACAGCTTGCAGAATCATATGCAACTATTACAGAAGGTTCAAACGCTCACTGATGCTCCAGCAGGAAAAACTATGCATTAAGAGCCGGGGGTGTAAACTTTTGACCAGAATAAAGATGTGTACATTTTTCTTATTTTGCCTAAATATCATATTTTTCCCCATTTAGTACATGTACAAGATACTTACATGTTACCTAGAAAACAAAATAATTTCAATTTACTCTGATCTTCAAATTCCAGAAGTTTTCACTCCTGGTTTTTAATGCATTGTGTTTCCTTCTGGAGCATCAGTGAGCATTTGAACCTTCGCTAATAGTTGCATATGAGTCGCACAGTTTTCCTCAGTGAGAAAAGATGGACCTCAAAATCGTACAATCATTGTTGGAAAGGGTTGAAATACACAAAAATTCTGAAAAACCAAATAATTTGTGGGACCTGAAGTATTTTTCTGAAGAACAGCAGGCAGTTTAACTGTTCAGGACAAACAAGGGACTCATGAGCAACTGTCACTTAAATGTGTATGTAAACTTCTGAGCGCTTATTTTTATTAATTCAAGCATTTTCTTGTGGATATGTAAATGTAATTTATGTTGATCTTATGATCTTATTCAGGTCAGTACTAAATAAATAATAACATGCATTTTGTATGAGCTCTTATTTTGGTAAAGTTAACATTTTGCAGATTATGTAAGGTGTATGTAAACTTGACTTTAAAGGCTGAAATTTCTGTATGATTGACAGTATTACCAATATAATATTAGTAAGTTAATGTTATATTTTAATTTATTCACAGTAGTACTGTTTTTACTTATTTTAAAAATGTTAAAAAAACAACAACAACAACTTTGAACTTTGGAATAGCTAGTGACTATAAATATCTACTTGTATCAAACTTGGGGCACAGATGCTCACTGGTTTTAATGGTGCATTCTGGGAATTTCTAGGGAGTGATTGCTTCAGTGTACTAAAGCCATTTTTATAGTGAGATGGTCTGAGACTCTCTGGGCAGTGTGCTTAATACTGAACTAAAAAATGCAGTGTGAATGATCAGTTGTTGCTTTTGAAACTGCTGCTGTACTGTATATATAGAATATTTAAAAATTTGTGCAAATTGGCCGTTTTTTATATTATATATGTTATTTATATATATATATAAACTCGCATGAAGAGTAACATCCATATTTAACTGTGTTTAACGAGTTTGAGAATGAATTGGAGAGTATTTGAAACTATGACAGCATCAAATCATTCATGCAATGACTCAAGCGGAGCGTTTTATCACTGTCTCTTTGTTCCTGTCTGGCATTGTATTATCTTCCCCATCCTCACTCCTTCCCCGTCTAGTGCGGTGTCTGTCCACCGATGGGTGGCGGACCAGGGGAAGTATTACCTGAGCGAAATCACTCTGCGCTCATTAGGCTGTCCAATCACTGCAGGGTGGCCAACCAGTCTATTTTTAGCACGGCGTTTTGCATTTCAGCCCATCAATCAAAATCGGACGCAGTCCATGCATGCGCTTTTTTTTTTTTTTTTTTTCCCTCTCTAAGCTCTGAACAGTCGCGCGTTAGAAAAACCCAATAAAACCAACAGTAACTTCTGTTCATCTGTCAGTTTATCAGAAGGGAAAATTAATTAATGAGATTTTCATGAGGCTAATGAGATTTAAATATGCAGCCCAGTATTTAGCACAGTACGACTCCTGCAGAGTTTTGAAAATATTTATACAAACTGCAATTAGCAGAGAAGTTTGCCTGAATTTTAGAATTGTAAATCTTCTCAGCTCTTCTGCTTCTCGGGTATTTCCATGTCAATTAATGCACTACTAATTTTTTTTTCTTAATAGTTAATTCTACTAGAGTTTAACTGAGTCTTACCCTTTTAGTAATAAGCTCAATCTCAATCCAATCAGAAATTATTTGAAAATGTGTTTTAGATTCCAGTGGACTCTAAGAAAGTAGAATTAAAATGTATTGAAATTCAAAGGACGTCATGTCAATGCTGGGTTAAAAACAACCCAACTTGGGTTAATTGGCAACCCAGCACTGGGTAAATATTGACCAGAACACATGCTGGGTTATTTTGACACAGCTGGTTGGGTTAAATGTCTTTACCAAACATGCTGGGTTATTTTATTTAGGTCAACTATTGTTTAAAAATATTATATTGCTGGCTTAAATGGACTGGAAAAACACGCACAGAATTACTAGAGGCAACAGCAATAATCAAAAGAATAAACATTTGTTATTAAGCAAGACCACATGGACAAAATACAAGACAAAGTAAATTTATTTGGGTAAATACAGAATAGTTACATATGTATGTGTGTTACATATTACATACATTTAAACTCGTTTAACAAGTGTTTTAGACATAAAAAATGTAACATTTAAAAGTAGCATTTTAATTTTAGTGTATTCAACCATTCTCTGTACTTGCTTTTTACTGAAATATATGAAGTGCACCAAATCGGCGGCGATGAGAACCAGTCTCTTCTGTAGGGGACTCAGAGAGCTCTGACTGTAACTCAGCAGCTGGGTTGTTTCATCAGAGATAGGTTAAACCCAGCAGTTGGGTAGAACAGTTAAACCCAGCATTAAAAAATAACCCAGCATTAAAAATGACCCAATTACTTCTACCCAGCACCTGGGTACAAAATGTTAAAAATAACCCAATAAAATGACCCAACAAGTTGAACCCAGCATTTGGGTTAAAAAAAAAAATAACCCAGCACCTGGGTAAAAATTTTTTTTAAATGACCCAGTGGGCTAAACCCAGCATTTGGATTAAAAAAAAATAACCCACCCTTTTTTAGTGTAGTTTTTAACTAGAAAAGCAAACTTTTGCATGTTAGAAAGTTTTTAAGTTTGAATATTTATAAGATGGGTATCTTAAAAATGCAGATAAATTTACAGAGTTTTAAAATCATGAAATTAATAGATTTTTGCGTTCAGATTTATCTAATTTCATATTACGTTTTATACGTTTTCAGTCTGATTTGTCATTTTTTGGGGCCATTTTCTCTTATTTCAAAAGATTTTCTCATTAATTTGTTAAAATGAATGAAAATTCTGTCATAAAGTTTCGTTTATTTAAACCAGGGATAGGCAGCGTCAGTCCTGGAGTGCCGATGTCCTGCAGAGTTTTAGGTCCAACCCTGAAAAAAAACTCACCTGCCTGTAGAGGGTATGCACTGACGTCACTTTCTGCCGGGACACACCCCCTCATCCTGACTGAGTGGCGAAAGAGCCTTCAGCGTGAATGGATTTAATACGGAAGATGCGAAAACGCGAGTAAAACAAATGATAATCAGTTTAAAGTAAAGGTTGCTGAACTCGATACAATGTTAACAAATATCCAGCGGTCAATGGATATTGATGCAGCCAGGAATTGTGTTTTCTAACACTTATATGTGTCAAATTTGCCTGTGAACTCATTTTGTAAATACAAAATAGGTTGGTCTAAACCCCGGTGATCACTTATATCAATGTTATATAAATCGTCATATCGACCAACTGAAAAATGTATGTAGTTTTTGTCAGAGTTTATTTAAAAAAACAGCAGAATTTAAGATGGTAAATACTTAGTTGATGAGCTGTCAATACGATATACTATAGTACAATATATAGGATATGATTTTACTGCACAATGCAACATAATAACATGAAATGATAACTGCAAATCCATGTTTTGCTGCCTGGAGACTATTTGTTTCTTTGAATTGCAGCAATTAATTTGCTTCTCTTTTCTGTAGCTTTCAGCTTTCAGAAGCTTACAGCTTGTTCAAGTGTGCTTGATTAGGGTTGGATCTAAACTCTGCAGGACGCCAGCACTCCAGGACCGACGTTACCTGTCCCTATTTTAAACCTTTCATTTAATTTTCAAACAACAATAATAAAAAGAAACTGCTGAATTAAAAAACAACCCAGCACTGGTGAAATATGGACAAACCCAGAAATTGGGTTGTTTTGACCCTGCAGCTGGGCTAAAAGTTTAACCCAACCTTGTGGGTAGTTTTATTTAACTCAACTATTGTTTAAAAATTACTATATGGCTGGCTTAAAATGAAACCAAAAAAGGTTTTAAATAAAAAATCAGACACATAATTACTAGAGGCATCAGCAATTATCAAAAGGAGAACATTTATTAATAAGCAATTTATATATATATATATATATATATATATGTTTATTATTTCACTCTAAAAACTGCTGGGTTAAAAACAACCTAGCGCTGGGTAAAATATGGACATGCCCAGCAATTGGGTTGTTTTGACCCAGCGGTTGGGTTAAATGTTTAACCTAACCTTCTGGGTATTAACCCAACTGCTGGGTCAAAACAACCCAATTGCTGGGTATGTCCATATTTTTCCCAGTGCTAGGTTGAAAGTTTGCAGGCTTGAGTCCCAGGTCCGGCAGGGATTGAAAGTGAGGACAGTGAATAACCAGCGCTCTTTCCACCCTCAATACCATGAGGTGAGTCCCTTGAGCAAGGCACTGAACCCCCAACTGCTCCCCGGGCGCTGCAGCGATAGCGGTATTGCTGTATGTAATATGGGTGTGTGTTCACTACTCACTACTGTGTGTGCACTTGGATGGGTTAAATACAGAGCACAAATTCCGAGTATGGGTCACCATACTTGGCCACACGTCCTTTCCTGTCCTGTCCTGTCCTGTCCTGTCCTGTTGTTCTAGTATATGTAACATTGTAATATTCAAACCAAAAATTACAGAATTAAAAAAAAAAAAAAAAAAAAAAAAAAAAAACTTTTTTAGTGCTTTAAGCATTTAAAAGTTTCTTTCATTTGCTGTTAATGCCAAGTTGCCACTACTTTATTTTTATACGCACAGTATTTGAGGAGAAAATACATTTTTGTAAGGATTCTCTAACATTTCATTTTAGAATTCTATAGTTGTTTTTACTGCTCTGGCCCTGCACTGTGTTGATTAATGTATTAGTGAAACACCCTCCATTCAGTTCTGTGTGTGTGTCTATGATAAATGTATTATCCTTTCTGCCATTAGCTGCCACTAAATGAACAGAGAAGTCTGCATCATTACTACACTGTTCTCATTATAACATGAGTTTCAGTAATTAAATTTAACCACAAACGCTTCTCTGTGGTAGACTGTGTCTTTAGAAACACCTTTTTTAAATTGGTCTAAGATCCACATAACCCATCCAAATCTGAAACTAGTCCATTAGGTCATGGATCACTATGAATGTTAATTTAATTTATTTATTTATTTGTGAAGCTTATATAAGTTGGGAAACACTGACTTAAAACTTTTTTGTTGTAGTTTTAAGATGATTTTTCCTATATATTGATGCAGTGTTGTTGTTCCTCCAAAAAGTAGGGCATCGAAAGACTCTTGTTTGATTTTCTGTCAGTTCATTGTCGTCTTTTTGACTTTCAGAATTCACACGTGTGCTCTGTCACAGCTGTGATCAATAGCACTGAGAGAACAAGGGTAATCAGAATCGCAAGCGGTTTGCTGCTTCTTAAGAGCAGCTTCTCTTTCTCTGTTTAACCCTTTAAGACAGTGGTTTTCCCGCCGCATATGCACTTGTCTCATCAATGCAGGAATCAGCGCTCACGGTGTCACTGCTTGTCAGTATTTTCACCTCTCTATTTTTAGACAAACGAGCGACATATAAAAACCACTGAGAGCCTCTCTTGCTTTTTCTGACGGCCTTGTTTTCTTCAAAAGCTTTTCTCTCTCTTTCTCTCTCAGTCCTCCTCTTCTCATCCCCTCATCCTTTCAACCTCAGCTAACTTGCTTTTCTGTCACACTGTCTACCTTTCATCCCTTGTGTTTCGTCTCTTGTTTTGTCTGTCTGTGTTGAGCATGACTCCTTGACTTCCTTCAGACTGTGTTGTGGCAGTCATGTCATTAAGTTTGGCTTGACAAATACAACATACTGTTATTGTACTTGCTGCAATTAAATCCCTGATCCCTTCATTCTGATCTATTTTTCATACTGGCGTACCATTTTAATTCTATTGTTATATCTTTCATTCTTTCTTTTTTGTATATTTTTTGTCATTCTTTCATTCTATCGTTCATTTTATCATTTTCGTTCTGACATTCTATCCTTTTATAATTCTGTTGTTCTATTATTCTATCATGCTGTAATTTTGACTTTTTATTCTATCATTCTGTCGTTCTTTTGTACTGTTCTTTTGTATTGTCATGCTATTACTCTATCAATCTATTGTTCTATCGTTCTGTTGTTTTGAACGAATCTGTAGTTCTTTGCATACTATCACTATCGTTCTATTTATGGCTGTATCGTTCAATCGTTTTTTGTTCTGTCTGTTGTTCTGTCTATCATTCTGTTGTGAAATGTATCATTTTTTGTTCTGTCTATTGTTCTGTCTATCATTCTGTTGTTTTATGTATCTCTTTTTGTTCTGTCTATTGTTCTGTCTATCATTCTGTTGTTTTACGTATCATTTTTCATTCTATCTATCTATCTTTCATAATATTGATCTATTATTCTATAGTTCTTTTGTTCTAGCAGTGGTTCTGTTATTCTGTTATAGCATTTTTCACTCTTTATATATCTATCTTTTGTTCTAAGGTCAATAGTCATTTCTATCTATCTATCGTTCTGTCTATTGTTCTGTAGTTCTATCTATCTATCTATCGGTCTATCTGTCTGTCAGTCTGTCAGTCTATCGTTCTGTCGTTCAAAGTATCTTTCTATCGATCGTTCTATCATTCTGTCTGTCATTCTATTTATCTGTCTTTCTGTCTGTCGTTCTATCGTTCTGTCTATATCGTTCAGTGTATCTTTCTGTTGATTGTTCTATCATTCTATCGTTCTGTCTGTCATTCTATTTATCTATCGTTCTGTCTTGTCGTTCTGTCTATCGGTCTTGTTCTGTCGTTCAATGTATCTTTCAATGTATCTTTCTATCGATCATTCTGTCTGGCATTCTATTTATCTATTGTTTTGTCTGTTGTTCTGTCTATCATTCTATAGTTCTGTCTGTCATACTATCATTCTGTTGTTCTATCTATCTATCCATCTATCTATCATCTATCTGTCGTTCTGTCATTCAGTGTATCTTTCTATCAATTGTTCTATCGTTGTCTTTCTGTCTGTCATTCTGTCTATCTATCTATCTGTCTATCTATCTATCTATTTATTTATCTGTCGTTCAATGTATCTATCTATCAAACTATCTATCGATCTTTCTATCGTTCTGTCTGTTATTCTGTCTGTCATTCTATTTATCTATCGTTCTGTCTGTCGTTCTGTCTGTCGGTCTATTGTTCTGTCGTTAAATGTATCTTTCTATTGATCATTCTATCATTCTGTCTGGCATTCTGTCTGTCATTCTATTTATCTATATATCGTCCTGTCTATCATTCTGTCTGTCATTCTATTTATCTATATATCGTCCTGTCTATCATTCTGTCTGTCGTTCTGTCTATCATACTATCGTTCTGTCTGTCTGTCTGTCTCTATCTGTCTGTTGTTCTAGCTCTCGTTCTATCGTTTTATGTTCTCTTGCTCTAATGTTCTATTGTTTGGTCTATCAGTTGAGACATGGCTCCTACCAGTGCCCTATAAACATGTAGAGCAATCCCACAGTGACTAGCAACACCCTAGCAACTACTGAGGACACCTCAGCTATACCTGGCATTGTCCTAGAAACTTTTAACAACCTCTATGTTTCTGTAAGGTGTATATAGCATTCAATCTGTCACATTTTTAAATATTTTTCTAGTTCTACATTTACACATATACTCTTTTCTGTTTCTTCAGTTCTTTCATTCCTCAGTTGCATCATTTATTCCTTCCTTCCTTCCTTCCCTGCTTTCCTTCCTTCCCTCATTAACGTCTTTTTCCTGTTTATTTCTCTCTTAAATCTTCTCTTCCTTTCCTCCATCTCCTTTCGGTATGATCGCTGGTGATGTTTTCTGTGAGGGAGTGTGTCATACTGCTTACTCACTGGAAAAAAAGGAGGGAAAGTTCGAGTTTGCCCCAGTTTTCTGTGTGCCAGCCAGGGAACTCTGCAGCTTTGACCTGGATTCTGCACAAGAGCCGTCCGCCAGGCTTTTTCACGATTCAGAGAATCATTAGATTTCTCTCTCTCTCTCTCTCTCTCTCTCTCTCTCTCTCTCTCTCTCTCTCTCTCTCTCTCTCTCTCTCTCTCTCTCTCTCTCTCTCTCTCTCTCTCTCTCTCTCTCTCTTCCTCATTGTGTCTGCGTTTGTCTGGACTCTTGTTTTATTAACTGTGCCATACCCATTGAGAAAACGAATAAAAACCTCAGCAATTAATATTAAATAAACACATGAAAGGCAAAGGATTTCATAATTCACCTACATTCCCTCCGTCCTCACAGAACATCCTCCGCAGAGACTCCCGAGGCCAAGGATGGTGAGCCAAAGCGCAGAATATGCATAAGTGTGCTGTTATTAGTACCTCTCCTCATCATGTATTAAGGGCTAATTAGACGATCACAGAGTCAAGGCGTGTCGCGGGGGATTATTATGTCTGCCCTGATTCAGCGTCTTGTTTATCTGGATTTTAAAGAGAAGCATGTTTATGAACCCATCAGTGAAGCCTAGTCTAGCTGTGTGGGCAGAACAAATTGCATAAGTTTGACTCATGAATATTAATTAGCTGTTTTGGTAACAGGCAAAAGAAGTCTACTATGATACCTGAGAAAAGCTATTCGTTAGCAGTTGCTCAGCTGGCAACACTCAAAGTATGTGACGCTTTTTATAAGACTTTAAATGTCATAACGGTTAGTCAATACATTTCCAAAAACAGTGATGCCACTGTGCATGTCTTGGCAAATGAATTTCATTCTACCAGTAGTCCATTGGGAGCCATAGAGAAGACTATTCCTACAGCTTAGTGGAAATGAGAAATATTGACTGTAATTGCCAGCGTCTCCCAGTGGTGTCGGTGCCCTGGCGAGGGACGCGGGCCGACATTTATTTTGAACACATGAGTGGTTTTAATTATAACGCCATTTCATCAGGGCCTATCAGTGGCAAGACTAGTCAGGCTGAGCTTCAAACCGGCATGATTAACACACTCTTGTAGGGCAATGTTTCTCTGCCAGCGCACCACCCAAACTTTGCTCAGACCTTGTTTTTGGATAATTCTGTAAAGCAGGGGTTATTTTCAGATGTTTTTGTTGTGGCTTTTTTTTTAATGAAAAATTTTGTTATTAAGATGTTCTAAGATTTTTCCTATTCTATCGTTGTTTCTAGCATTTATCACTTGTTCTATCATTCAGTCTATTTATCTATCATTGTATCCATCGTTCTATCCATTGTTCTATCTATCTTTCAGTCTATCTATCTATCTATCTATTTAGCTATCATTCTATTGTTTTATCGCTCTATTGTCATGAGCTATCTATCCATCTATTGTTCTATCGTTCTATTGTCATTATCTATCTATCTATCTATCTATCTATCTATCTATCTATCTCTTTCAGTCTATATCTATCTATCTATCTCTTTCAGTCTATATCTATCTATCTATCTATCTATCTATCTATCTATCTATCTATCTATCTATCGTTCTATCTATCATTGTCGTTCTATTATTCTGTTGTCATTATCTGTCTGTGTCTGTCTGTCTGTCGTTCTATCTATCTATCTATCTATCTTTCAGTCTATCTATCTTTCAGTCTATCTATCTATCTATCTATCTATCTATCTATCTATCTATCTATCTATCTATCTATCTATCTATCTATCTATCTATCTGTCTATCTATCATCATTTATGTCATTCAGTCTATCTATCTATCTATCTATCTATTTATCTATCTATCTATCTATCATTCTATCGTTCTATCAATCTATTGTTCTATCGCTCTATTGTCATTAGCTATCTATCTGTCTGTCTGTCTGTCAGTCTGACGTTCTATCTATCTATCTATCTATCTATCTATCTATCTATCTATCTATCTATCTATCATTCTGTTGTTCTATTTTTTTCTGTTTATTGATTATTATATTCATCTGTCTGTCCATCATTCCACCATTATGTCTTTCCGTGTATTCGTCTGCCTATCTACCCTATCTATCGTTCTTCACTTCTGCCCTTTTGTCTGTCATTCTAAAAAATCTAAAAAGAATAAATTCCATATCTAAATGAAAATAGTGCTGTGAGAGATATACTGTAAGTACACAGATTATATTATATTAAGTGGTAAATAGTAAATAGTTTATACTTTCTTAGGGTCTTCGTTCATTTCTAATGTTCACAATCCATGTTGTCTTGAGTTTTTTGGAAATATTTCTTGATGGAAAATATATGGAAGTTTAAAAAATGTAAATATGACTAAATGATCAGCACCAAAGTACACAACAGTATAACTAATTGAACATACTTTTTGTCTATCATGATTTTTATTATCAAAATGTACTATGTGACCTCTACCTTAACTAAAGTCCATACTTATTTTGATAAATAGCCAAATTAACATTTTAGTGAAGGGTCCTCAGCAGGAGGGCTGTCTATCAGTGTTTGACTTCAAAGTATTTGAGCATATTTTTTTCAGATATACAATACTTCTGAAATATTCTGGGAGAATGTGCTAAACTAAAATACAAAATTAATTTAACTTCAAACAAAGCACCAGTCTGAATTAGGTTAAAGACCTCTGCTGATTTATTCTGTTTGACCATTGAAATTACTTTCAGTGCTTTTCCAATGAAAGAGAGGTTTTTTGTTAAACTTTGTGAAAGAAGTTCGATGTGGGCTCTGGAAAAATACATTTCATGCTCTCTAGCTTCTAGCCTGCCAGGTAAAACTTCAGTGTGGTTTGCAATTACGGCTGTAATTCAATTGACACTTAATCACCCGCTGCAGAATATAGCAATAGAGTTTGTGCTCTAAACCTGCAATCAAACCGCTGTGATTGTGAATTACGCCGCATAGTACTGCTACAGCTCGACTATCTTAAATTATTAGAGCTTGTCCTCCAAACACAGTAGCCTCTGACAGGGTATGAAAAGCGTGTTTTTGAATTTTACCCTATGTAGTAGATCAAATAATGTAACTGGGAGCTGAGAAATATTGCATTTGAGACCCTTGCAGCTTTCTGCAGTCTGTCAAAGAAAGTGAGAGAGTGATAGCTCCATGCTTTGACACTGATATTGTATGACTGCTTCTCAAAAAATTGAAAAGATATTCATGGTTTGCCGAATGGACTGTCCTGTCCTTTGAG
The DNA here is from genome assembly GCF_022985175.1 of Labeo rohita. Taxonomy (NCBI): domain Eukaryota; kingdom Metazoa; phylum Chordata; class Actinopteri; order Cypriniformes; family Cyprinidae; genus Labeo; species Labeo rohita. The sequence continues at coordinate 40,201,823 of NC_066873.1, forward strand.
AGTTTTTTTGCTCTCGGATTCATTTAGACTTGGATAGTCAGCTGTCCACATCTAATATTTGTTTCAGAAAAGCACCATTAATGCTTAAATGGGTTGTGTCTTATCAAATTTTCTTCAATGAAGCATTTTAAGAGTAATTCAAAGTGCTGAACTCTAATTTATATTCTTATCCACAGTTTCAGTTACTTTCTTTTCTTGTTTAAAGAAGAATTATTATGTGAGCTCTCTCTTTACCCGCACACACATACTCTTATCCACAAATGTAGGCACGAAATCAAATGCAAATGTAGCCTAGTTGAACATCTCCCCATACTAATTGGAATATATTACTTGTAATGTTTCTGGGGAACTTGTGAAGAGGTCCTCCCCTGCCATTTCAAGAACCGTAACTGGACCCAGGGCTTTTTTTTTTTTTTTTTTTTTTTTTTTTTTTTTTTGCTAGTTCACTAAAACTTACTCTATTTCTTGATTCACTTTTTCATTTTCTTTCCACTAGAGGCCTGAAACACATCTAGAGGCAGTGAAGTAATATTGCTTTCGCCTTTAATAAGTTACCGATAAAGACCTTGTGATTCCAGCTTTTAAGACTTATAAAATATTACAGCATATAGTGTATATATTAGTGCATGAATATATACACCATTTCTTGTAGTTATACAAAAGGTGAAACGGTTGGAGTTCTGATAAATGTATATTTAAATGTATAACTCCAACCGTTTCACCTTTTGTATCACTCCACTTGCAGCGTTTTCACAGCGGACAACCAAATCCACCATAATTTCATAAATAATACTGTTCTTGTGTCACTTGTTTAGACTTCAAATGTGTGGTTTGTTAATAAAGATAACATCTACACTGTAAAAATACTGAGTCAACTTAAAATAATTTGTTACCCGGCTGCCTTAAAGTTTTAAGGTTAGTCAACTCAAAAAAGTTTAGTCAACTTGAAAGCTAAAGTTGTACTAAGTGACAACTTATTTGAGTTGCCTGAACTTAAAATTTTAAGGCTGCAGGGTAACAAATTATTTTAAGTCGACTCAACAATTATTATTTTTTTTTTTTTTAACAGTGTATTTGAAAAATTAACTTCAATATTTTTGGAGATGTGAGCTCCAGGGTGTCATGAGCCTGCCGAGAGCAGCCTTACCTTGGCCAGATTTTCTGGAATTTGCCGCTGGCTCTGATGTCTCTATAGTGATTAAACATGAGATATAATTCATTTTGGGTAAATCTAATGACAGTTGTTGGTCTCACTAATCTATTATAGGTTTGGCTGAGGGGAAAATCTCATCATGTTAGATTTTATGTAAATAGAATGCTGTATATCAGAGCCCTGTCTTTGTACTTTTGAGTGAATTTTCTAGCAACTTTTATGATGGCTGTTGTTGCTTATTAGGGGTTCAAGTGGGTAGCGCTGAAACCCTATTGTAATTGTTAGAATGGTCACAGATTAGCGTTTTCCGTGTAAAACTGATTGTACAGACCAAAACTTGGAGGGATGGTAGTACTCGCACTGCCTACAATGTGACCAAGACTCACCCCAATTGGCCTGACAGGGCGCTACAGCGAACAAAAATATAAAATTGTTTATAACTGCTTAACTGTTAGTCACAGGCTGAAGCTGTCATTGGAATCCTTGGCTCATGGCAGACAAAATGCACGTCTTAGATTCAATCGTGAGCCTGGCGGAATTTTCGGGTTTTTTGTATGACCATCTTTTGCGAACTAGTCCTAGGTTTCTAGCCGGATCGGAACCAAACCAGTGCAGACAAGATTCTCTAGAGAGTGAATATCAATAATTATCAAAAAAAAAAAAGTTAAACTTTTGACTCACCGTCACAAAGGGACGCCAAAACGTTTGAAAGGGCCAGGACCACGTTTAGTAAAATGCCTATAACTCCTGAACGGAATGAGATATCTCCACCAAACTCATAACACTTATGTAAGAGCTCATGATGTCACAGGAAAAAAAAAAAAGCTCGACCACTCTGTATGACATTTTTTCAATGATTGTACGTCACATGTTTTTTTCTGCACGTGCATGCAATATTCATATCATACAATAGAACTCCTGATTATGAATAACTTTGACTCTAGAACCACTGCTGTTAATCAAATCGTTTGTTAAATCGTTTGTTCCTAGGTTTTTTGCTTAATCTGGAAAAAAAAAACACTGCAGTACAATCCTCTGGACTCTCCAGGTCAATAATTATTCAAACAATGTTGAAATTTACCATTTGGGAAGCTATAATGGGGTCATTTAGAAAAGGGGCCTGTCCAAATTTACCCAAAATCCCATAATTCCTAAAGGAAAACTCAAAACAGCAGACAGATGACTCTAAGGAAGCATGCAAAGTTTTAAGGAGATCGGACCACAGCTGGCACTATAACAGTTAACAAGGACTCATTTCAATGGTTAATGACCTGGATTTGCCAAAAAAGCTTTTTTAATTATTGATTTACTGTACTGTACTGGGTACAGCCTTGCTAAATAATATGTAATGTGTTTTTCCTTATATTTCAAAATGCCTTAAGTACTTGAACCCTGGTAATCACTGCTTGCAGCTATATTTAAATATTATTATTCAATGAATTACATTTTATATAATTAATAGTAGTATTTAATAATAGTTTTTAGTATTGGGAAATGGTGTGTGGTTCGTGATGGTGATTACTTTAACTCTTCCGTCATTACATGGTGAAAAGAATCCATATGATTGATTCTGCAGTAAAGACTTTTATGTTGAAAGAGACTGAAACAGGGTTGTAAACAAGTTATTTTTACTTTCAGAAACACATTGTAAGACACAGCCAACAAATGCACTGAGCAGCGCTGTAAACAGAAATCAGAAGTGTTTTATTGTAAATATGAGATTGAGCTGAAGAATGAATACTGTATCAGACACAGGTGATCACACTCGCTCAGACAATCTCTCTTTCATAATACTCTGCGTAATACAGTGAACTTTTAAAACGGTAATACAATAAGCTTTCAGTGAAGCAACTCAACGTTCTTTCATTACTAGTTCTACAGTGATGTTTTCGAATTAGTAATGGAGGCTTGGGGTCAGCTGTTAAACTGTCAAACTGAGATTCGAATCAATTGCGGAAGGAAGTAGTTTACACTACTAAGAGGGTTTTTAAAGACACTACACTGTTGTTTCTTATGCATTTACACACTCGTTCTGTTGAACTGTTGTACAAACGCAATATCACACTCGTAGTCATGCGATATTGCTGTATATCGGCACTTTTCGTGACAGACCAGTAGGTCATGTAAATCCAGATACCAAATATGAGTCTGAAAATAGGAAAATCTAGAAATCATACTCTGAATGTATACTAACTGTTAATTGTGTAATGCAGTAATGTTTTAAAATGTTATTGCCAGAAATTGCTGAAAGTTAAACTTTAATCCATCAGAACAGAGCGGCCAATTAATTCTACAACTGCAATCAAAGAGATAACTGCTGTTTTAAATATAATATTATGCAGATTACCAAGTATATAATTACGCTGCATTGCTGAAGTCACAAAACCAAGTGGGCTTTAATGGTTGTGATAGTATATTACGTAAGCTGGATTGGACACTTACTCAAACCTGTGTTTGTAGTAGTTCAGAATTTGCAAAGAGGGGTTAATTGCCACTTAATAGCAAATGATGTCTATCTGCATAATGCAACGTGGGTGATCTGAAGCCCCAACATCCGAGCCGTTCTCTACCTGCTTGCCTCTCGAACACAGTGGGCCTGAACTGCATTAACCTCACTGATCCATCAGCAAGAGACCCGATGCATCCCACACGAGCGGGAATGTAATGAAGTCCATGTGAGCGGCACATCCGAGTGCTTTATTTATCATCCGGCTCTTCTCGAGCGCTCTTAAAGCTGATGACCTGTCATGTGTGATGTCATGCTGCCGCTGTTGTAACCCGAATGCGGGTAATGAGCGTTTTTTGAGGCATGGTTAGGAAGTGATTCTGATCGATGGTATTCAGGGTCAAGGAAAGGGTTGGAATTGAGGACAGAGCCTGTAAACAGGTGTGAATCGTGAGTTATGACATCTAAAATGTCATCTTGTCTGTTTAACGTGCAGCGGCAAGGTAGTCAGGCTGTTGTGATGGGTTTTGTCAGAGGATGTTATTGACTGAGATGTGGATGCGAAGCACATCATGAGGAAATCCCTGTCTGTGGCGTTCGGGTCACGTTGATGCATTACTGTTCTCCAAAGCGCATCAGTCAGTGTTTAGGAATTGCATGTCATTTCTCTCTCTCTCTTTGTGTAACATTTCCTTTGGCTTCCTCCTACGGCTGTATAAACATAAATAAATTGCAGTGCACAATGCAGGAAACTGTGTCATCCCTATAAAGGTCAGCCGTGTAAAATTTTTTCCTAGAGAAACATAATGGGAATGAAACAAACAAGAAAAACAATACGTCTCTCTCTTTCTGTGTTTATCTCCCCTTCTTTGTGGCAGATCCAACAGAATGAGAATTTCAGTGCATTTTGTGCAACAAAATCTGTTTTTTATGTTTAATTATTATTTAAATGAACAAAATCTGCTAAATGGATGGATCTTCTTTGAATATAAATTATCCTTCAACACATTTTTTTTGTGTATTTGCTTTTATTTAATTGCATTTATTTATTTAAAGAGGACATCCTGGGTTTTTCATAGATCTTTAAGGATTTGACTATGACAATATCCTGTTTTTTTTTCTCATTGAAAAAGAAAGATTAGATTTGTTATTTTTTATTGTTTTTAAATAATTGGATTTCTGATGTTTTTAATAATTTAATTTAGATGTAAATATACATCTCAAGGAAATAGCAGGTTTTCAAATGAGAAAATAATTATTTTTCACAAACAAGGCACTTATTTTCAGTGTTGTTGATGGTGCATATTAATTGGTTTGATGCTACATGTGACTAGGGTTATTGGTTAATAATGTTTTCCTCATTTACATGTTTTTTGTTTGTAAATAGAAAACAAATTAGTTTGAGAGGCATCGTGTTTTGATAAATTTGCTCTAAAAAAAAAAGGACTACTGTTGTGTTGCCCATGTTTTGTGTCATAAATCAAGAAGTAAACAATTTAAATCGTAGTAATATACAATACAAAATGTTATTTTATAGCATTTTAGAAACTGAAAGGTTTGGTTTTGCATTTTTAGTGGAAAACGGAGAAAAAAAAAAGCCAGAATCTGCAAAATGTTAATTATTTTAACAAAATAAGAGGGATCATATAAAATGCATGTTTTTTTTTTTATTTAGTACTGACCTGAATAAGATATTTCACATACAAGATGTTTACATATAGTCCACAAGAGAAAGTCCTAGTTTATAAAAATTACCGTTCAAAAGTTTACCTACACTTGATTCTTAATACTGTGTTGTTACCTCAATGATCCTCAGACGTCATTGTTGTTGTTGTTGTTGTTGTTTTGGTTTTTTTTTGTTTAGTGATAGTTGTTCATAAGTTCCTTGTTTGTCCTGTACAGTTAAACTGCTCACTGTTCTTCAGAAAAAAAAAATCCTTCAGGTCCCACAAATTCTTTGTTTTTTTGTTTTTTAGCATTTTTGTTTATTTGAACCCTTTCCAACAATGATTGTATGGTTTTTGAGATTCATCTTTTTACACTGAGGACAATTGAGGGACTCATATACAACAATTGCAAAAGGTTCAAAAACTCACTGATGCTTCAGAAGGGTGAAAACTTTTGAACAGAATGAAGATGTGTACATTTTTTTTATTTTGCCTAATATCATATTTTTTTATTTAGTACTGCCTTTCAGAAGCTACAGTAGATACTTACATGTTTCCCCGAAGGCAAAATAAGTTAAATTTACCCTGATGTTCAAATTCAAAAAGTTTACTCCCCCGGTTGCATATGAGCTGTTCAGGACAAACAAGGAACTCATAAACAACTATCACTAAACCAAAAAAAAAAAAAAAAAAAAAAAAAAAAAACAGAGCTGTGGATCATTCAGGTAGCAACACAGTATTCAAGTGTACGTAAACTTTTGAACAGGGCAATTTTTATAAATTCAGCTATTATTTTCTCTTGTGGACTGTATGTAAATGTCTTTTATGTGAAATATCTTATTCAAGTCAGTACTAAATAAAAAATAACATGCATTTTGTATGATCCCTCTTATTTTGATTAAATAATTAACATTTTGCAGATTCTGCAAGGTGTATGTAAACTTTTGACTTCAACTTTATGTATTTTAAATGCATTGTTTTAAGCCCCGCACCATTTAAATGTTTATATGTATGTAGTGTGGATACAAAAATATAAGCAGCTTTATGTCAGTTTTGTAATATGTGTTATCAAGGAAGTTGAAGAAAACTAGCCTGAAATGTCTTGTTTTAGCATGCTTTTGCCTGTGGTTTAATAGCTGAGTATCACACACGAGGAGTTTTTAACGCTTTGGTAAACTTCAGATTCAGTTACTGATTTTTCAGATAGAGCACATATATCCTCTAGAGCCACATATATCAAAATTACCATCACAGGAAATTATTAGATAGGCTCCTGTGGTAAATAGTTTGCTTTGGCCTCGCTTCGATTGAGCTTAGTCTGTGGCAGGCCGAAGTGTATTTCCCAGCGGAGGAATGATCAAAGCAGACTCCTTTAGGATGCAGTTTAATGTGTTTAAAGAGTTAGCGTGGGTTTTTATAATTGATGGATATTATGCATAAGGCTGGATATTAAAATACTTTCCGCATATTTTTTACTGCAGTACTGCTGACTGTGTGGATATCAACTGGAACTTTGCAAACGTAATGTGATATTTTCTAGTGAAATGCAGTAATCAGCTGGAAAAAATGTTGAGTGGACATTTATTTTATTCATCAATGTCAGGCAATTATTATTATTCTTCACTGTGAGTGACATTATTATTCCCCGCTGTGGTTATTGTTAACTAAAAAAGTTTAAAACTAAAACTATTGAATTTAAGCTGAAATAAAATAAAATATAAATATCAGATGGAAAAACAAACTCTCTCTGTAAAAAAAAAAAAAAAAAAAAAAAAAAAAAAAAAAGTCATGTTTTGATTATTGCAATAAGTAATAATGGTTGTGTACTGTAGAACATCTATTTTTTTTTTTTTTTTTTAAATACAGTCAAGTTAGCTGTATAATTTATTTCAACCTAAATCACAATAAACTGGTTTAAAACACCAGCTGAACTTTGTACAGCTTATTAAAGTTGAAAACAGCTTAACTTTATTTTAATGTAAAAACATGTTGTCAAAACTTGTCAAATAATTTTTTTACAGTATGCTTGACTTAATTGTAAGTTTAGTAGGTCAGTTTAGTTAAGTTAGGTATCTTAAGTACTAAACTTACAATTTTAAGTCAAGCAACTTTTAGTTTTAGTTTTAACGTTTAGTTAAGTTAGATATTTTAGTTATTTCAACAATTTGTAAATTGTTATATCTAATTGCAGCAGCATATTTTACAGTGTTAGCACTGAAGTAAAATAAGCTTAATTAAAATCACTAAAGTTTAGTATTAAAATTACTAAAGCTGAACCTGAAGTATACATAAAATAAAGCTAAATATAAATATAAAAAAGCAAATGACAAAAGCAGGTAACTAAATTACTGAAACTTAAACTAAAATTACAATTAAATCTGGAAAGAAAAATTCATTTAAAAACTAGTAGGCCTATAAATATAGTAAATAATATAAATAGTAAAGTATATAAATAATACTAATATAGCACTCTCACCTGGATGGCTTTGATTACATTTTTTTATTAGATGAAATTAATGGAGGGATAATGACAGATTTTGTTTCAAACCTGCTGTCATGATCAGTCAAGATACACAAGAACCAATGATTTTGGATCAACAAGGTCAAAAAATGGCATGTTGATGTCAAATGCCATGACTCTGACAGTTTTTTTTTTTTTTTTTTTCTGTTAAAAGTTCCCCTTAATTGTTTATCCTTTAAAAAAAAAGTGACCCTGGACCACAAAACCAGTCTTAAGTGCCACAGGTATATTTGTAGCAATAGCCAAAAAAAATGCATCGTATGGGTCAAAATTATAATTTTTTCTTTTATGCCAAAAATCATTAGGATATTAAGTAAAGATCATGCTCCATGAAGATATTTTGTAAATTTCCTACCGTAAATATATCAAAATGTAATTTTTGATTAGTGATATGTATTGCTAAGAACTTCATTTGGACGACTTTTAAGGTGATTTTCTCAGTATTTTGATTTTTTTGCACATTCAAATTCTAGATTTTCAAATAGTATCTACAAATGTTGTCCTATTCTAACAAACCATACATCAACGGAAAGCTTATTTATTCAGATTTAAGATGATGTATAAATCTAATTTTCCAAAAATGTCCCCGTAAGACTGGTTTTGTGGTCCATAGTCACATGTGTTCAACAAAAGAAAGAGGTTTGTGGATAGTTAAACCTTTTTTAGGTTTAACTACCCCTTTAAAAAGTAGAAACTTGTTTGGGATGACCTTTTTAAGCCACTTTATTAGTGCATATGTGTAGCGGTCCAGGGATCACACCTCATTTCTTGATGTCAGATTGAGGTGATTTAATCTTGCCCCTGGCAGAACGGTCAAACGGTGAGGACTGTTTAATGCTTCTGGCGCTGCACTGCAGGTTTTAGCCGCCTCTCTGAGGTAAATCTACAGGACAATGAACAAAGATTGAGAAAGCGAGACAGGAGGAGAGGGTCACGGAGATGGAGCGAGGGGGATAAGACGTAAGAAGGTGGACAATGCGATAGAGAAGGACGTGTCGAGGGAAAGGCGGAGCGATAGCGATAAAGAAATGCTTCTGCTGCGGCAGCGTGTGAAGGCTTAGGCTGCCTGTGGTGGAGAATGTTAATGGGACAACAGCTCCGTTGCAGGGATTTTCCACTCAGCCCCTGAGAGAGCCGCCTGACAGGAGAGCTAACACACAAACAAACAAACAAACACACCCGCAGAAATCGCACTCAAATTACAACCAAGGGAGCTTCTCGTAAACGGCATGAGGAGAGACACGAAAACATTCACGCCTAAACAGCGGCGGCATGCGAATGAATACAAAACGAATAAATATATGCTCGCTCAGGAGGAGATAGCGGTTTGGATTAAACGCCTTCGAGGTGAATAAACAAGTTTGAACGTTGATTTCCAAGTCGTTGATTGACAGGAATATTGTGTAGTACATAAACCCAGAAGGGGAATTTATTTACGGATTGAATTACATTGTCATTCAAAGGCCTTTCACGCCACGAAATGACAGGCATTGTAACTGATGAAATATTCATTGTATGGTACTCCACTGTATTGCACCGCTAGTTAAAGGGATAGTCCACCCAAAAATTAAAATGTACTCACTGTCAGGCCTGACTTTTTTTATTTAGCAGAACAGAAAAGATGGTTTTTGGCTGAAAACGTGTCCTTGATGATTCATAAAATACAAGTCAATGTCTACCGTCACTTGAGAGTTATAAAAATATATACAGGCAAGACTAAAGTAATACCCTTGGCTGATGATATACTGAGGACTTAAGATGCAAAACAATTGATCTGATGTCCAGTTCACGAACTAAACATTCTTCTGAACCAGGGCCCGTATTCACAAAACATTTTATCAAGTCAAGTCAAGTCACCTTTATTTATATACCGCCTTTAACAATACAGAATTGTGACAAAGCGGCTGTACAGTATTAAATAGGAAATAGTACATCAATAATGCAAAAGGGCAACAATAAACACTCAATTTTCAGGTAAAGGCAGTTTATCAAATACAATAAAATAAAATACAATATCATGTGAAGAAAAAGTGTCCCCAACTAAACAAGCCAGAGGCGACAGCGGCAAGGAACCAAAACTCCATTGGTGACAAATTAATGGAGAAAAACCCCCACAAAGAGTTCTCCTAAATAGCAGTAAAAGTTTTTCACTAAGAGTTTTCTTTTAACCTTTTCACAAATCTGCCGAGACACACTTTTACTAATGAATAGAGAGAAATCTTAAGCTAAGAGTAAGAGCTGGGTTGACCTCATTGCTATGGATGATGTCAGCATGCTTACTAACTATGCACACAGTGATTGGCTGATAGGGGAAGGGTCTCTGTCAGATTTATTCATAGAAATATTGTGGAGCGTGACATTATGTTGCCATATTCAAGGTTTAAAAATAAAAATGTTGCACATTCAAACAAAGATTTGAAAATGGCTAAGTGTCACTAATTAAACAAGTATATGTTCAGCTAATTGTCAGCCTCTTACATGTGTGCTTCTTGTAAACAATTAGAAGATATGCATGTAAACAGCCTTTTACTTAACAGAGTAGAATAATCATAGCTGACAGTATGACATGCAAACGTAAAAGAAAACTAAACTGGATGTAAGAACAGCCTCTCGCCCAACAAGGATAAAATCAAAGGAAAATTTGGAGTTGGGATAATCTCCAAAATCAAAAAAAGATGCTTGGAAAAACATGTGTGTGTTTCTAAAATGTTTATGTTCTGAGGCAGATTGCTGGCAACAGCCATTTTAGCCCTGCTGGAAAAAAAGAGAGAGAGAAAAAAAAAAAAACATCACAGAATTTTTAGTGGCTTTACTGGTTATAATAGGAATTGGTTGGTTTCTGGTGGCTTGTTAAAACCACTAAATCCTAATGGAATATGTCCCAAAACACATTACAGGAAACCATTTTTTAAATAGTTTCAGTGGTTAAAAGTTGATGGTTTGTAATGTTTGTGATGGTATTTGTAGAATTTCTGTGATGGTTTGTATTGTTTTTTCAGCAGGGAGGATAGTTTGTGATTTGGTGTTAGTGACTGAGGAGTCCTCTTCATTACTCCTAATGTTTCACAGATTTAGAAGCAAGTTTTAGAGCTAAAACGCCTTGTGAAATACTCTTAGAGCAAAAATGTAGGAGTCCTAAATTTAGGATTGACACGCCTATTATTTTTAAGATTTTCTCCTAAATCCGCATGAGCATCTTATTAGCCTTAAGATGCTTTGTGAATACGGGCCCAGTTCTTTAATGAACTAGTTGAACCGGTTCACCAGATGGAACTGAAATATCTGAAATAGGTTGCAGCTTGAGCAGCACAGAACTATAAGTTACTCCATCAAATCTCATTTTCAAAACCTGATCATGACGAAAACGTACCTGTGGGAACTTGTTCGCTAGGTGCGAAATACGTACCGCCATGTACGTTTCGTGACACATTCGATGTGAAATGTCCACTGAGTGGTGCTAAAAGAGTGTTGTTTTTTTTCCTAGAACGGATGAACCTACATATGGTACATTTAATATGATGCTGGTTTTGTAGGTGTCACTGCAGTTCTGACTTGAAATGTCCGTTGAGTGGTGCTATATCTCTAATGCTCCTTGATGTTTTAATATAATGTGCCATCTGCACTACACCTAAACCTACCTGATAGTATGAACAAAAGTAAATGTGGCGTAAAAACGCAATCGCAAGCATGCAGTTGTAGCTTGTTTTTCGATCTTTCATCTCTTTCATCATAAGTCATGTTTTCATGGGATTCGTACCCAAGGATTCCATGCTGGCTGAGCTACCGAGCAAGCTTGTTACGTTTGGAAAGTGAAGCATGGACCTGTAATCATAACTGTAAATGAAAACGATTACAAGTGCTTGCTGTTTTACAGCATCTAGTGTTCATTTCTGTTGAAAAATGTAGTGATGTACTTATTGCTACGTATTTCATGTCTTGCGAAAAAGTTCCTACAGGCATGTTTTTGTCATGAGATTAGGTAGATTTTCGGTCGTGCCTGACAGTCACTCCGATTTGGAATGAGCGAATATATTGCCGTATATAATCTATGATGCTGGTTTTAGTCAACGCATTCAGTGCTCCTTCAATAGTCACTGAAGTGAGGAAATGGTTCCGACTTGGACCGAAGAAACTGATGAGCATTAGTGAGCAAGCATTTGAATGAAACATCTGTGTTTCACATCATTGTTGGGTGCTTTAATAATATACTTGCATATGCGTTACATCATTGCATGATTATGTAAACAAACTGGTGAACTGGTTGTTTGAATCAGTCATTGAAACAAACTGCCTGAAAGATTCATTTTGTGAAAAAGAATCAGATTTCCCTATGGACTGAGGCTGTGGATTACAGGTATTATTGTTGTAAATAATGTTCATTTCTTGTACAGACTGATCGTCAAGTCAATTCACCTTTATTTATATAGCGCTTTTAATAACATAGGTTGTGTCAAAGCAGCTTTACAGTATTAAATAGGAAAATGGTGTCAATAATGCAAAAAGACAACAGTGAACACTCAATTTTCAGTTAAAGGCAGTTCATCATTGAATTAAGTGGTGTCATTATCCAGCTCAGTTCAGTTCAAATAGTATCTGTGCAATCATGTCGCTGGAAATGAAGTGTCTCCAACTAAGCAAGCCAGAGGCGACAGCAAGGAACCAAAACTACATTGGTGTCAGAAATGGAGAAAAACCTTGGGAGAAACTAGGCTCAGTACTCAATATTATACTTTCATGATTCTCAAGTGCTGGTACTCGTTGACTTGCACTGAATAACCAAGGAGCATGGTTTTAGCTAAAAATCTTATTATTCTGTTATCTGTTCTTCTGAAGAAATAAAGTAATATTGGTTGGCCTGAGGGTGAGTACATTAACAGCATATTTTCATTTTGGATTGAGCTTAATAAATGTGTGGGTGAATAAATAAACAAATGAACAAACTGTGCATTTCCATCATGTCAAAATATTTGAAGTTGTCAGATGAAAATGAATAAGATAAACCTGAGAAGTGACAGACACTGCAGCACAATCATATGGACAACTAAATAAACATCAGGCCCCGGCTGTTGCTGGCAATTAAACACCAGGTTAAAGATGAAATCTGCAGCAGCACCGCTAAAGGAACACTCACTGAATCCTAATTAGAAAACAGCGCAAGATCTGCTGGCGTATCACGTAACCAGTGGGCTTCGCTTTTACAAGTTTGCTGAACTACTTGCGTTCATAAATTTTATATGCAAATGAGCACTGTTAGTTTGAAATATCACGGTTTTAATATGGATGTTAATTGGAAGGGTTTCTTGAAACCCAATGGCAACCTGGTAAAGACTTTGGGTGTAAATGTGATTGGAGAGATTGATGCGTGACAGGTTTTTGCTGTGGAGACCGAGAGGCCAAGTCTTAAGCCGTGGTCACACTTCACACTCATTCTCACTCATCATGTTGACACGAGGAACCGGAAGGCTGCATGCTTTGCAGGGTTGTGAGGTCTGAAGTAATTTTGCATGCTCAAAGCCTTGTGTGACCACAGCTTAAACCTTCTGCCATGAATCCAAGTCAAGTCTCAAATCCATTTTAGTGATAGTTTTCTATTTCTTCAGTCTGCAAGGAAGGAATATTTCACATTTTTCGAAAAAACTGGTTAAACCTTTTTTTCTTTTGTAAATGTCCGTTTAATAGGAATCCTGAAGACCATGTAACATTGAAGACTGGAGTAATGATACTGAAAATTCAGCTTTGCATCAGTAATAAATTACATTTTAAAATACTATATATTGCAATAGAAAACATTTAATCCGAATGGCAATAATATTTCACAATTTTACTAAATTTTTGTTCAAATAAATGTAGCCTTGTGTGCACAAAAATGACAAAGTCTTACAGACCCCAGCCTTTTAATGCATGTTGTATGGCAGATTTTTGGATAAGTAATTGTTCTTAATGATACTGACAATTCAGCTTTGCATCACAGGAATAAATTACTTTTTTAAATATATTGCAATATAAAAGGTTTATTTTGAATGGCAATAATATTTCACAATTTTACTATATTTTTGATCAAATAAATGCAGCCTTGTGTGCGCAAAAATTACAAAGTCTTACAGACCACAGCCTTTTAATGCATGTTGTATGGCAGATTTCTGGACAAGAAATTGTTTTTAATGATACTGAAAATTCATCTTTGCATTACAGCTGTAAATTACATTTTAAAATATATTGCAATAGAAAACATTTTGAATGGCAGTAATATTTCACAATTGTACTATATTATATTACTATACTATAAAATATCACTATATTTTTGATCCCCTTAATGCAGCCTTGTGTACACAAAAAATACGAAGTCTTACAGATGCCAAACTTTTAATGCATGATAAATAGCAGGTTTCTAGATAAGTAATTTTTTTTTTTTTTTTTTTTTTTTTTTTTTTTAAACATCTGATGCTAGTAATGTAGAGTGAAGTTTTTAAATCATCACAAGATAATAGTTTGGCATCAGAAGCTATCCATATGAAGTGCTTCACTCTTTTGTCTGTTTCACATTTTAGTAATGTTCTCAATCAAAAATAACAGTGAATGATGAATAAATTATGACAGGTGGATTTCCCTCAAATGTCTGGCAAGAAATGATAGAAGTCAGAAATATAATGAGAACTGATTTCCTCAGAGACTTTAATTTTTTACAAGACATTCTGAAGGTTAATAGAGGTCTCTCTCATGTTTTGCAAATTCTGCCGAAACGTTCCATACGCCCTTGAGAGATGCCATGGGTGCAGTTCTTCTGTAAGTCATAAGACTCTTCAGAGAGATCTATAGCGATTCTTCTCACCTCTCCTGAAGCGCATGGTTCTGACTGTCCCAAGCAATGTGCTCAGAAGCCCTGGACTACATTAAATGTGGCGGTGGCTAAATTGTCTCGGTGCTACAGCAGTGCAGACTGTCAAAGCGATCCGGTGGGTGGATTTTGCAGGGTTGACTTCAAAAATATTACTATTCAAATCACATCTCCTGGAGTCCCCATTGGAATATGGCTGTGACTTGTGCTTTAAATTGAATTAAATTCAGAACTTTTATGGAAGTGATTCCTTGTGTGATTAGAAGCTTTTAGAATGAGACTGATACTGCATATGAGACATTCAAATCATGGTTGTGGTCTTCAGAAGAAACCGAGCATGCATTGGTGGTGTGTGTCGTGATCTTGGCAGTAAATTGCTTTAGTGAAACACAGAACGCTCTGACTTTAAAGCCAATGACAGGCGCAATTTCTGCAGTGACAATTTTTAAATTGCAGCTCTTATTGTACTCCCTTCTCTCTCCCTCTCTGTCTCTCTATCTCTAGCTCATTTCCATCTAGATTTGGGGCTTGATTTTCTCTGCCGCACTGATGCATCAGGATTCTTACTCTTTTATTTTTATTGTATTGTCTGGGTCTCTTTGTGCCTTCATTTAATGACACTTTTAGATTTTTTTCCAACACAGAAGTTCGCTTATAAAATTTCACAGTTTCTTGTCATTTTAAAATTGCATTACCATTTCAGTTTCTAATAAACCAGCTGTTTAATCTTATAGGATTAGTTCACTTCTAGAATAAAAATTTCCAGATAATTTACTCACCCCTGTGTCAACAAAGATGTTCATGCCTTTCTTCAATCAAAAAGAAATGAAGGTTTTTGATGAAAACACTCCAGGATTTTTCTCCATATAGTGAACTTCAATGTGAGCCAACAGGTTGAAGGTCCAAACTGCAGTTCCAGTGCAGCTTCAAAAGGCTGTACATGATTCCAGCCAAGCGTTAAGGGTCTTATCTAGCAAAACGATTGGTCGTTTTCTAAAAAAAACAAACTAACAAAAAAAAATATATATATATATATATATATATATATATATATATATATATTCAAACTCAAACAGCATGGCCAGTGGAATCTAATTGATTCCTAAATAATGACTCTTAAGAGATGGTTCTTTTGAGTGAATCAAAACAATAGTGTTACTGTGTAGTCCAACCGATTCTTGAACAAACGAGTCTTTTTGAGCAAGTTCTTTTTAGTAAACACATACAAATTAATGTAATTACTGAATGATGTAGTTAAAGATACACACTGTGAGTTTTGTCAGCAGTTTTTATAAAACTGAATGAATGGATAAAATGTTACCTTTGATTAGTAAAATGAAAGTTGTCATCATTTACTCACCTTCAATATCATTTCGAACCTCTATGATTTTCTTGGAACACTAGAAGATATTTTGATATTTTGAAATAAAAGTTTGTGTTCCACAGGTTAAAAGTAAGTACATATAGTTTTGGAACGACTGTAAGTAAATGATGACAACTTTCATTTTTTTGGTGTACTGTCCTTTTAAGCCCAATTATCAAGTTGCATTTCTGCCACTTTTTATAGTAGGTAATTCTTTTAAATTAATTAATAAAATGATCTCATTATTTGGCACTGGAATAATTTTTTTTTTTTCCCCTCAAAAATTAAAAAAAATTCTACACTGTTAACGAAACCATAAAAGTTATGAAATCACACACACACACATGTCTGGTCAGCTATCCTTGTAGGAACTGTCCATAGGTGTAATGGTTTTTATACTGTACAAACCATATTTTCTATTCTCAATTTAGGTCCCCACCATGACACGAGTACCCATGAGTCTGTGTGTATTCAGGTTTAAGTCCCCACCAAAATATATAAACCAAATGCACAAACACACACACACGTCTGGTTGTAGGGACTCTCCATAGGCGTAATGGTTTTTATACTGTACAAAGGAAACTTTCTGCATTTTTACTTTCTCAAAAAAAAAAAAAAAACTCATTCTGTATGATTTATAAGCTTTTGTACCCTTGGGGACATCAATTTAGGTCCCCACCGTGACACTAGTCCCCAAGTTTCTGTGTGTTTAGGTTTAAGTCCCCACCAGAATATATAAACCAAATGCACACACTCTCTCTCTCTCTTTTATTTATTTATTTATTTTTGTGGCATAGATGGTTCTCTTAAGAACCATGAAGATTCTTTGGATTTCTAAAATTGTTCATCACACTAAGAAAAACATGATTCTTTCAAAAACTGTCCACTGAAAGAATCCGAAATAGCTCTTCTATGCCCTCACTGGAAAATAAATAAATAAAACAAAAAATAAAAAATTAAAATTAAATACAAATTTTCCAGATTCTGCCAAAGAGGCTTATTTCATTTATTGCTCAGAGGTCACAAAAAATATGTAAAGAAAGTTTTCAGGTATTAACCCTTCCTCAGTGCCATGTGGGTTAATACCCGAAAACGTTCTGCACTTTTACACTTTTTGCACATTTTTGCACATATGTTTGTGACCTCTCAGCAATAAATGAATTAAGCCTCTTTGGCTGAATCTGGACGAGTACGGATCTCTTTCATCTTTGTATTCTTGTATATTTTGGATAAGCACCTTATGTTATTTGCCTACTGGATTTGCGTTTGGCGCTACAACCTTTTGATTTTGTTGATTATTTTTATTACTCATTTTCCCAGTTTAATTTCCATAATTAGTCTGTTTTTAAAACAGTAAGTGCAGTCATATTTTCTATTTTATGACCTCTTAAAAGCAGCCCGGCCTCTGGTCAGCACAGTATCTTAATTATGCCTCTCTGTCTTACTCTCATCTCCCATCCTCCTCTCCAAACTCTCTTTCTAAAAGTCACTAGGCATCAGCGGCACATGGAGCATGTGAACAGCTGTTAATGAGCACGCGCTGCACCTGTTGGGGGCGTCGCCACATCACCCCGACACGGCACTCATCAGGAGTGACACTGCAGCCGGCCTGTGAAGTGTCTCATTAGTGGCGGGTCAAAATGCCGTCTGCCATTCAATCCGCCTCACCTTGCGATGCCAGATCGAATGCCCTCGTTGGCACCGTGCCTCTTCCCTTGCAGCGTCTGTTGCCATCAGGTTATAAATACAGCTCTGGGCTTTGATGGGCTTAGCTTTGTATCAGGCATCTTGAAGATAACACATCTGACTACACCTGGACAGGTGGGATTTTGTGACACCCCCATATGGCCTTTACGGCAACCTGTTTGATAAGTCTATCTAGCCTCTCCATGCTCAACAGATCAATGTGAAGGGTTTAGCAGGCGGTTTGAGATTGAATGAAGTGCTCATTTCTCTCTCAAGTCTCTTTATATTCCAGCTGTGTTCTGGATGGGATAAAAACAGTCTTTTAATGAGGGATCCAGGTTGATACATCAGGATAAAGAAGAGAAAAGGCGGAGCTGATTACCGGTCACGCTAGAGAGCGAGGCTGAGAATCGCACAGTCTATATTTGATATCTTCTCATTACAGCACTATAGGATTATGAAATAGCGTGGCAATATTGAGCTGTGGTCTATAGATAGACGATCAAATGCAGGATCCACAGGTAGAGTTCCCAAATTAACTACAGTCGAGTTGTTCTGTGTCTATAAGCTATTGATTTCAGAAGAAAAGTGAAGGTTATGAAGGGCATTTTGCACTGTGGCGAAAACAAGTGACATTCATTTCAGAGAAAATAGGATGCTTGGATCTTTTGTCCTGTAGTTCATGAACATAGTGGCTTCAGATATACGTGACCCTGGACCACAAAACCAGTCATAAGGTATTTTTTTTAAAT
The DNA here is from genome assembly GCF_022985175.1 of Labeo rohita. Lineage (NCBI taxonomy): Eukaryota > Metazoa > Chordata > Actinopteri > Cypriniformes > Cyprinidae > Labeo > Labeo rohita. Next base: position 40,220,246 of record NC_066873.1, read on the forward strand.
TAAGATTTATACATCATATGGATAAGCTGAATAAATAAGCTTTCCATTGATGTATGGTTTGTTAGGATAGGACAATATCTGACTGAAATACAACTATTTAAAAATCTGGAATCTGAGGGTGCAAAAAAAATTGAAATAGGCCTTTAAAGGTGTCCAAATGAGGTTCTTAGCAATGCATATTACTAATCAAAAATGAAGTTTGGATGTATTTACAGGAGAAAATTTACAAAGTATCTTTATGGAACATGATCTTTATTTAATATCCTAATGATTTTTGCATTAAAATAAAAATTGATAATTTTGACCTATTTATTGGCTATTTCTCCAAATATACCCGTGCTACTTAAGGCTGGTTTTGTGGTCCAGGGTCACATATTTGGACGCTTAAGAGGGATAGTTCACCCCAAAAACAAAACAAAAAATCACAAGTCATCATTTATTCACCCTCATGTCGTTCCAAACCTGTATGACTGACATACCTGGAAGCAAAAGGAAAAATTATGAAAAATGTTTCTCTTTTAAATCATCCTAAAGTCTCTAAAGCACTGGTCTGTTTCTCACACAAAGCTATGTGGCTTAAAAAGACTTTAAATATTGGACTGCTTTTATTATATATTTAAGGTGCTTTAGTGCCCTTTTTGAAGATTGAGTTCATGTAATTGCATGAAAAAGAGTAATTTCTCATTTGAATATGATTTTGAGCCTTATTTTATGTAAGCCTAACATTAATTTCTGAAATATTTTGCTTGAAGTTTGTTTGTGCTCTCTTTATTTACAATACACTACTGTTCAAAATTTTATTTTTAAACATTTAAATAGCTTTTTTTTGTTTTTGAAGAAGGCTGAATTTATTTAATTAAAAATACAGTAAAAATATTTTCTATTTGAATATATTTTAAAATGCGCTTTATTTCTGTGATGACAAAGCTGAATTTTTAGCATCATTACTCCAGTCTTCAGTGTCACATGATCCTTCAGAAATCATTCTAATATGCTTATTTGCTGCTCGAGAAGCATTTCATGTTAAAGGGGGTCATCTGATGCAAAATTCACTTTTATATGTTGTTTGAACATAAATGTGTGTTGGCAGTGTGTGTACACATCCATCCTATAATGAAAAAAAAACCATGCAGATTTTTTTTTTTAATCCCTATAAATCATAACCAAATCAAGCCAATCTCTGATTCTTGGCTGTGTGACATCACACAAGCAAAGGCCCCTCCCACGATTCTTGATTGACACGATCGTCTTACCTTAGACCCACCCTGAGTAAGCTGTAACAGTCCGACCACCATTGTTTCGACGCCGGAGCAGGGACGTAGACAAAAATGGCTCCTAAGCAATTGAGGTGTTCTGTTGTTGGATGTAAAAATGAACATAGTATCATTTACTCCCGACATCTGAGCCGCTGAAGACGTAGTGGATTACTTTTGTTTCTGAAGGGAATGCGCCCCCCAATCTACCTAAATGTGTCAATGTTTGCGCAAATCATTTGTGATCCAGCTTCACCTACAGAAGAAGTGAGTATAAGGGTTTTTGATGAATCTCTGCAAACAGCCTTAACTAATAATGTGGTAGTTTGCAAATTCCGTGGCTAAATGCAGTTAAAGTTTACAGTCTCTCAGAGAACGTCTCATCACACCACGAAAGAGAGGGGCGGGCTGAGCAGAGCTCATTAGCATTTAAAGGGACATGCACTGAACAGAGCTGCTTTTGAGTGGGTGTTGTTTTACATCATCACTGAGAAATTTTAACCAAAGTATGTTATAGACTTTACATTAAGACCCTAAAGAATCATATCAACTTGCCAAAAAATGGGCATCTGATAACCCCTTTAAAAACAGTTGTGCTACCTAATATTTTTGTGGAAACTGTGATACATTGTGATACAAGAACAGCATTTATCTGAAACTTCTGCATTATTTTTAATTACTTACTGTCACTTTTGCTCAGTTTAATGCATCCTTGCTGAATAGAAGTACTAATTTCATAAAAAAGGCTACTTGTTATCTAATGTGGTGACAATGATATATTTCAGTTGTGCTGAAGTGCTCAAAATGCCACTTTATCTAACAAACACCTTTGTCACCTCTTGATGAGACACGCTGTTCTTTGAACATCCGTGTCCTGATTTTAGCAGCTTCAACGAGTCTCTGGAGTCTTCCGCACATTCTAAGGTTTTCTCACGTGCACCTTAAAGAACAGAAACTGCACGTGCCAATGCATCCAACGACTCCACACAGCTCTGTGAATACACTGTGACGCCCACTCATTAGGATCTGTTTCATGCTTCACTGATTAATCACATTATGTTCTCCGTTTCAAAGATAGAGAATGCAAGATTGCATAGATAATATTTGAATATCAACACACAAACATACTACACTGTTTCATTTAAACCTCTCCCTCTCACATACACACACACACACTGCTGCATATATTGTCTCTTTTTTACATTTTCTTTCTCAGGGAATCAGGGGTGCTCCTTTGAAAAGCGTGAGACGGCTTCTGTCTTTGTGAAGTCGTCATTAAATGGTAATTCATTGCCGTTTGATGAGGAGAATTATTTTTTTTAAATTGACTTCAGATCCAATTGGAATCCTTCACCTGCTGTTAGTCAAACACACTCCAGGATATTTGGATACTGGAGCATTCAAACAGATGATGAGATTTCAAGAGAATGTGCTGAAATCTTTAGAGGAACAATCAGCTTTTGATGTGGTGCAATTGTACGAGATAGACCTGCGTGGTTTGAATAAACCATATATACAAACACTAAAGTGTGGGGTTAGTTTAAAAAAACGATTTTTTTCCAACAAGAATGCATTCAAAAATACAATAAAACTTTCACGTTACAAAAGATGCTGTTCTTTTGAACTTTATATTCATCACAGAATTATGGAAAAAGTATCACAGTTTCTACAAAAATATCAAGCTACTGTTTTCAGCACTGACAGTAATGAGATATATTGCTGATTTGAGCAGCAAATCAGCATATTAGAATTTTTGAAGGATCATGTGATGCTGAAGACTGAAGTAATGATGCTGAAAATTAAACTTTGCATCACAGGAATTAATTACATTTTAAAATATATTCAAAAAGAAAAGTTATAATGTATTTTTGATCAAATAAATGCAGCCTTGGTGAGCATAAGAGACTCTTTTCAAACCATTTTTTATCTTAATCTTACCGACCCCAGATTTTTGATTTTAGTGTATATAGAGAGTGTATATATTGTCATACTTCTTACTCCGATCAGTACTTCAATGTTTTTTCAAGCTATTGGTGCTGAAATAACATGCTTCAGCTCAAGCATAGTGTGTTTTTATAAAAATGATCCTAATTACAACAGTCTTTGGTGTCTGAAGCTACCATCAAAAAAAACGCTGCTGGAGAAAATAAGCACTGTTGTGACAACTAGCCCCGGTCTATATTATTTTTATATTTATAGAGGATGTTTTGTTGTTGACAGCAGTTTTAGCTTTCAATTATCTGGACAGGGATGCTGAAAAAAAAAAACACTCATGCTTTTGTATGTCTGCTAGGAAAATGGTATGTCAAAGGTTCTCCTTTGATGGTTTATTTTTCTGCGCTTTTCTCCTTTTACAGTTCTCTCTAAACACACAGTCATGACACCTTTACAAATTAACAGAGCACTTTTGTTCTGTCTCTGGCTCTGTCTTCTATCTCTCTTAGCTCTGTTAGATGGATATGTTTGCAGTCTTGCCATTCTTTTTTTCCCCAAGAAATCAGGAACAAGGAAAAAAATAAATAAATAACCCTCCAAAGTTTCAAGACTTCCTAGAAACTTAAAGATAAGAAAGCTGTTGAAGTGTTTGTCGTACTATCTGTCTCTTTGGACCAGAGTGGAATACAAAATACAGAATGTTCTGACCTCAAGGTCAAACATTCATGTTTGGTGACTTTGGTGTGGCGACAGAAACAAACAGGCTCTGTAGTTATTGTAATGTGGATTGAATTGTGTCGCCCTCATTCCCAGATGAATCTGTAACATTTGCTTCAGGATTAATAACGGATACTAGCTTAATGTTATTTCATTTACATATTTATTCAGGTCATGGTGTCGATGGTAACTAAAAGGTCACAGTAGAATAGTAAATAGGTTGTATAAATGTTAAAAACAGTTCTGTTGTCATACACTAACGTTATCAAATGTAAATGCTTTCAAATGAAACATACTGCAACTTACTTAAAGTATGCTTAGAAACTCTAATAAGAAGCGCATTATAATAATCATTATGAAAGAAGACAAATATATTAACTTTTCTGCAGCTGAAATGGATAGCATGGGGTGCAATTTTGCAATATCTCTGAGATTACAAAAAAAAAAAGAAGAAGTCTTAAAGGATTTGTTCTCTTCCAGAATAAAAAAAGTCCTAATAATTAACTCACCCCCATGTCATGTTCATGTCTTTCTTTCCTTAGTTTAAAAGAAAACATTACAGGATTTTTCTCCATATAGTGGACTTTAAAGCACTAGCTTGACCTCAAGCATTACGTAGTTGGAAGTACTGACCCAGTGTTTACAAAGCGAATGTGCAAAGAAAGTCAAACACCCTTTACAAAAAAGGTAAAACAACGATGTTGGATGATTTTGAGGTCGGAGGAGAAAATGAGATGGAGTTTTCCATCCTATCCTACCTTTCTGAACTGGAGTTCACAGATGAAGAACTGACCATACATTACTTTTTCTAACATGATGAAGTAGTGCGTAAAGTCGCGGTTGCACATTGTAGAGCTTATGCAAGATGAGCATTTGTGGCTAAAAAGTATATAAATGAAACCGATCGTTTTGCCAGATAAGACCCTGATTCCTTGGCTGGAATTGTGTAGAGCTTTTTGAAGCTGCATTGAAAGAATTTGGACCTTCAACCCCTTGATCCCCATTAAAGTCCACTAATGGGGTGTTTTCCTCAAAAACCTTAATTTCTTTATGACTGAAGACAGACATGAAGATCTTGGATGACATGGGGGTGAGAAAATTATCAGGAAATTTTTATTCTGGAAGTAAACTAATCATTTAACAATGCTTTGTACATGAGGGTAAAATGTCAGTGAGGAAACAGAAGAGTGACAAATCCTAATTTGCTCTGAAACTCAAGTACAGAACCATCAATGGTAAGTGGACTTTGGTCAGCCCTACTAAGGCGTATATGGAGAACCAATAAGCAGTACCTCAGTCTTATCACCATTTAAACACAGAAAATTGTTAGCCATCCATGATTTTATCTGAGAGATACATTTAGTGAGCAATGAGACAGCCTTACTCTGATATAGATTTGTGTGTTGTCAGCATAAAAGTGATTGATACCCAAATTTCATAAGACTTAAGTAAGCGGGAATAAATAAAGACTAAAAAGTAAAGACCCTAATATTGAGCCCTGAGGGATGCCAAACCTACCCAGTATCAGACTCATATTCCTATAAAGCAACAAGCTGTCTGCATCCAGTCAAATAGGATCTAAACCAGTTTGAGACAGTGCTGGAAAAACAAAAATGATTCAGTAAAAGAGAATAAATCATCTACGGTATCAAAAGCGGCACTAATATCTAAGAGAATGCAGCTCTTTTTACACTAGTGCATTTTCGTTTTAAAATGAAAATGATCCTCATCTACACTGCCGTTTTCACTGCTTTTCAGAAACGATCTCCGTCCACACTACACAACCAAAAACACGTCACATGACCATTCACAATGAGCGTGATGTTATTGTTCACTTGGTCGTCAAGGATACACAGAGCGAATGTGGGCAGCCATGCCATCATTTTCTAAAGTCTCCATTTTTGAGGATTGAAAACACAGGAGTAGTGTAAGCAACATGCGTAACTGTAGCAAAAGTTATCCGTTTTAAAACAAAAACGCACTAGTGTAAACGTACAGAAGCCTAAGAGTAGTAGGAGATCCAGCATCAGAGGCCAAGAGTAAATCGTATGTAACTATAGAAGCCCATTTCTAAAATGGGAAAAAAAATAAAAATGGCAACTGTAACATTTTATCTCACAATTTATTTTATATGTTGCAGTTCTGAGAAAAAAAAGTCAGAATTGTGGAATTTAAACTCAGAATTCTGACTTTTTCTCACAGTTGTGAGTTTATATCAGGCAATTCTGATCTTATATCTTGCAATTCTTAAAGGGGTCATTGGATGCTAAGTTCACTTTTACATGCTGTTTGAAAATTAATGTGTGTTGGCAGTGTATGTACAAATTTACCCTGTAACGGTCAAAATCTATGCAGTGGTTTTTAATTAATCTGTAAAAATAATATCCCCTTTTTCAAATCGAGCCATTCTCAGATGCCTGTTGTTGTTGCGTCACACCCACAGAGGCTCCCACCATAGTTGATTGACATTAGTGTCTTACTTCCGATCAGTTGTAACAGTCCAACCTCCATGTTTTGATGCCGGAGCAGGGATGTAAGTTAGACAAGAATTGAGCGACTGAGGTGTTGTGTTGCTGGATGTAATAATGAACGTAGTGAACGTCATTTACTCCCGACATCTGAGCTGCTGAAGATGCAGTAAATTATGTTTTTTTGTGAAGGGAATGCACCTCCCGATCTACATATATCCGTCTATGTTCGCGCAAATCATTCGTGATCCAGCTTCACTTACAGCAGAAGTCAAGTCAAGTCAAGTCAAGTCACCTTTATTTATATACCGCCTTTAACAATACAGAATTGTGACAAGGCGGCTGTACAGTATTAAATAGGAAACAGTACATCAACAATGCCAAAGGCAACATTAAACACTCACATTATAGGTAAAGGTAGTTAATCAAAAACAATAAAGTAAAATGCAATATTGTGTTAAGAGAAAGTGTAGTATAAGGGTGTTTTTATGAATCTTTGCGATCGCCTTTCCTAATAACATGCTAGTTAGCAGGTTTAGTTGTGGAACTTGTGGAAAATGGGCATCCGATGACCCCTTTAACAAAAAAAGTTTGAATTATGAGATATAAAATCAGAATTGTGAGGAAAAAGTCCAAACTGCAAGACTAAAAGTAACAATTACCTTTTTATTTATTTATTTTTTCAATCCCATGGTGAAAACGAGCTTTCATAAGTAACAAATTGAAATAAATGTCAAATTTTTAAGTATAAAGACTGAAATTGTAAACCTCAAATAATCTTTGTTTTATTTACAACTTAAATTTTTTTGTTTGTTTGTTTTACAGTGTAGATATCTTTAAAAAATGTTATACTTTTTAAGCACAAAAGCTCGTGTAGCACAGGCACAGTGATGCGCGTTCTTGAATGATTCGTTCATTTTGAACGGATCTTTATTGTGACTCGGGAAGAATGAGTTGTCTCGGGAAGTGATTCGTTCAGTCGCGTGTGCGCAACATCCTGTTAGGTTCTGTAGTAGAATTAGTTCACCTGTTTCGAGTTATCGGGTTTTTCGAGTCGTTCGTTCATCTTATGGGGCTGTCACGTGATGAACGAACGACTCAAACCCGAAAACTTGTCAGATAAGAGGGGGGGGTGAGCTAATCATAGACTAAAGACCCAGGTAAACAATGAATTAATCTTTTCTGTTTCTTATAGCATTACAGTTTTGTCTTGTTTTTAGTGTGATCAACGTTTGTGTAAGCAGTAGATGTGTTAGGGAAGTAACACGTAACATTTTAATTATATTTTGCTAAAATGAACAAAATGACTCGAAAAAAGATTTGTTCATCTTGCTAAATGAGACTCAAAGGTCCGAGTCGGCAAAATGATCCGAACTTCCCATCACTACTACGAATCACGTGTAAGTTCATCGTCTGTGTACTCCGTCTAAAAAAATGTAGAATATGGTGAAAAACTCCATCTTATTTTCTCCTGCAACTTCAGAATCGTCCGACATCGTTGTAGCTTTTTGTTTGTAAACAGCGTTTGACTTGCACTTTGTTAATCTTTGCGCGTTCGTTTTGTAAACACTGGGTCTTTAGTTCCGGCGTGACCTTTCAACGTGATTCAATAGTACGTAGTGTTGTGAACACGCATCTCAGAGCCTGTGCTACACGAGCTTTTGTGCTTAAAAAGTATACAAATTTTTATTTTTCCAAAGAAAATGACCGATCGTTTCGCTAGATAAGACTTTTTGAAGCTGCATTTATACTACATTTTGGAAGTTCAGAATTGGGGGCACAATTAATGTCCATTATATGAAGAAAAATCCTGAAATGTTTTGCTCAAAAACCATAATTTCTTTACGACTGAAGACAGAAAGACATGAACATCTTGGATGACAAGGACATGAGTAAATTATTTGTAAATTGTTGTTCTGGAAGTGGACTTCTCCTTTAATGACAGTAACCAAGGGGGGGCGGAGTTTAGCAAATAATAATTTCTAATTTTTGTCTGAACTGTCAGTCCCAGCATAAGGTTTAGCTTTGTTCTCTTTCCTAGAGTGTTGTGTAACAGATCGAGGTTGTTGAGATTATTCATTGGCAATTCGTTCTGGAGAAATGACACCAGTTCGAATTACATCTACAGATCTACAGTCACTCAATGTATGAGGGTTAGAGTACCAGTGAATTTCTTTGTGGGTGTAATGACAAACTCTCTAGAGCCATTTACCTTTGATAGGATCATGCAGTGGGTGTTAAACTGCTAAAACATTAGTGAAAGCAAGATGACAAGTTTTTTTCATTTAAATGTGCATTCTTCCATTAGCAAATGTGTGTGGCAATAAACCTAAACATTTAGAGTCATTTATAGTAACAATTATTATTTTTATGATTCTGCTTGGAGGATTAAATTAGAGACACTGTTGCCTAAAAATGAGGCTTTGCTTTCACAGTTTAACAAGTTCTGGTATACTATCGTTCAAAAGTTTGGGGTCAGAAAGATTTTTTAAAAATGTTTTTAAAAGTCTCTTATGCTCACCAAGGCTGTGTTAATTTTATAAAAATGCAGTGAAATAGTAATATTGTGAAATATTATTACAATTTATAGTAACTGTTTTCTATTTAAATATATTTTAAAATGTAATTTATTTCTGTAATGCAAAGCTGAATTTTCAGCAGTCTTCAGTGTCACATGATTCTTTAGAAATCATTCTAATTTGCTGCTTAATAAAGATTTCTTATTATTGTCAATGTTGAAAATAGTTGTGATGCTTAGTATTTTTGTTGGAACTGTGATATTTTTTTTTTCATGTATCTTCAATGAATAGGAAGTTCAGAAGAACAGTGTTTATTTGAAATAGAAATCATGTGTAACATTATAAAAATCTGTACTGTCACTTCTGATCTATTAAATGCATCCTTGCAAATTTTGCAAAAATTAGTTAGGCCTATTTTAAATAAAACCCCAAAACAAGAGTTTCTCTTGTTGATAGCAGTAAAAAATCCATTAGACACTGACAAGAAAAGGTTACCTTGAGTCGGCTCCGAATGTGTGTCATAGAGGCAATCAATTGGCATTAACGACAGAACACAGAGATCAATGTGAATGCAAACAAAGCCAGTGTCACCATTTTAAAGGAAAGATTAAATTATGACAAATGTGGATTTAATCACAATTCACAGAGCTCATTTGTTAACAAGCCTGTTTAATGCATGCCGTTATTTGAATGCAATCTAGTGCAATGAAGTAAATAAGTGCTGGTGTTATTGATGCAGCCACACAGACATTATTGTATCTTCACTCAGTTCTCTTTAGACCCCAGATAACAGTATTCCCAGTGGTCTTGTGGTATATTTGCAGTGTCTTGCATGCACATACTTACTCTCACCCTGTTTTGTAAATGAACAGTACCTACTTTTTGGCCCCAAGTGGTTGTTTTTGTGGTTTCATTATAAGAACACTCTCTACAAGAAGCAGATTTGTTTTGGGTCTTTCCTAATTTCAGCCTTAGACAACCTTGCTAATTTACTTGATGGATGTACAGTCAACTATTCTGACCCACTGCTAGCCTCTGCCTGATGTCTGATCATATGATTTAAGTGGTGAAATATACTGGTCCATAACTAGTGACTTATGTACCTAGTGAAACTGGGCAGAGTGCAGTTTTTAGTGGATGAAAAGCTTTTAGTTGCATGTGGTTGAAGAGGTCTTGGTATTTTGATGCCACTGAGAGGTTGTGTAATGTCAGGACAGGAGTCTATGCTACATGTCTTATACAGGACAGAGGAGTGCAGATGCTGAACTCTGATTGGTGGAGTAACTTTTCTGATAGCTTTCATGCAGTCTTCAGAAATTTCCCTGTTGCCATGTGATTTTTTTTTATTTTTTTTTATTCCAAGTAACAGTCTTCACCTTTTGCTTGTCATTGTGTTATAATTAAAAGCAATCTGTTGGTTATTTATTTATTGATTCTTAATACTGTGTTGTTACCTGAATTATCCACATATAGTTTTTTTTAGTGATAGATGTTCATGAGTCCCTTGTTTGTCCTGAACAGTTAAACTGCCCACTGTTCTTCAGAAAAACCCACAGATTGTTTGGTTTTTCAGCATTTCTGTGTATTTGAACCCTTCCCAACATTCACTGTATGATTTTGAGATCCATCTTTTCACACTGAGGACAACTGAGGGACTCATATGCAACTATTACAGAAGGTTCAAACGCTCACTGATACTTCAGAAGGAAACACAATGCATTAAGAGCAGGGAGTGAAAACTTTCTGAATTTTTTTTCCTTATTCTTTTCAAACGTTTTCACCCCCCGGCTCTTAATGCATCATGTTTTCTTCTGAAGCATCAGTGAGTGTTTGAACCTTCTGTAATAGTTGCATGTGAGTCCCTCAGTTGTCCTCAGTGTGAAAAGATGGATTTCAAAATCATAGTCATTGTAGGAAAGGGTTCAAATACACAAAAATGCTAAAAAACCAAAGTTTGTGGGACCTGAAGGATTTTTCTGAAGAACAGTGGGCAGTTTAACTGTTCAGGACAAACAAGGGACTCATGAACAACTATCACTAAACAATAAATAAATAAATAAAATAAATAAATAAATAAATAAATAAATAACATGCAAAAAATAACATGCATTTGTATGATCCCTTTTATTTTGGTAAAAAATAAATGACATTTTGCAGATTCTGCCATATGTATACACTTTGGACTTTAACTGTAGTTGTATTTCATTTAGTTACATGTAGTTAAATGTAACAATGAAATCATGGATAAATAGAGTTTGTTAGAAAAAAATACATTGTTTATAATGTTATTGTTTGTTGTTTTATTTAATGCTAAAAAATTAAAATAAAAAAACTTTTTTTGCATTTACTACTTGTGTTGAACAGTTTATGCATGGATTGATTATTTAATAAAGAAAAGTATTTGTCAAATTTGTGAAATTGGTCAATTCTTTAAAAAATGTAATTTAACATTGCATTAGCATTACATTTAACATTAACATTTTAAAATGTAATAAAATAATCAGCTTTAAATATGTCTGTTTATGTATCAATTTCAAATGTGATTATTGATCAAGATTGGATTATGATTTTATTTTCACTTTTGACACTTTGAATCCTCTATAAACCGAACTTCTTGTTTTCATTCATAAATTCACTGACCTACAAAATCTCGAGACGGACTGTTGCAGATATTTTGGATGAAGTTATTAAATTAAATAACCTAGAAACATTTATTTTAAGACTTGTTTTATTTGACGAGAATGATTTCCCCTTCAAATCGCTGTGTAACGGTTTGATTTAATAAAAAAAAATAACCATAATGTGCGTTACTGAGATTTCTAGAAGCATGATGATGTTTCTGCATGTTTTGAAATGAACAATAAATGACAGTATTTCCCCAAATACTAAAATCCAGCAGGATGATGAAAATGTGATTCCTGCTTTCACGGTTCATTAAGTATTTAAAGCTCATAGGACAACCTCAAACCATTTCAGCATCATTACCATCAATAAACACAATACAATGTCTGCCTTGAACTTCGGAGATGATTAACGGAGCGTTTATGAGGTCAGTTGGAATTCTGAGCAGTAAATAAGTTAGTGTGATGGATTGCCGCTCGGTTTGGCTCACTACCAAGGGCACTACGGAGAAGGCGACTTCTCTTCAGGGAGTCACATCTCTTGAATCTGTGGCTCTCAGCCAGAGGCAGTAACTTTTGTCAGACAGGAGATGTCTGTCAGTTGTCAGGATTTTACTGCATTATCCATTCCTTGGGCTCACTTTAGAAGCCAAAAAGGAGATGTAACATAATGCAAAAACAGAATATAACAACCAACTTGACACTAATCCGCAGCACATTTTCAGCTTTCAGCAAGTTCCTCAGGGTTAAATACGCATTTATCACAGTTCAACACATTTATTTGTATATTATTCTGTTTGTACAGCTAATGGGTTATTTTATTGCTGTTTGTGTTGCTGATACATATAGTAGAAGGATAGCTCACCCAAAACAAACAACAACAACAAAAAAAGTCTGCCATTATTTACCCTCATCTCATTCCAAATCCCTCCGCTGTTATTTTTCATGTGGAAAGCAAAAATCATCACTCAAAGCTGTTGAATGGCGTCAGCAGATTAGCCCACAAATCATGTAGACTAGACTTTTTTACTACCGTTTTTGCATTGTTGGGGCCTTTTTACAGCTTGACAGCCTGTGGTAATGTTGCTAATTATTTTGAATTACATTTTTTAATTTATTCATATTATTAGCAAAACTTTTAGTATATATGCTATTTTGTTGTTGTTGTTTTTTTTTAAATATTTAAAAGATTTTTTTAACACATTATTATTTTTTATTATCTCAGAGTGAATGAATGAATGAATAAAATTCAGCTGTTATTATTATGTTAGTATTATAGTGTGAACGTTTTTATTCATATTAATATTAAATTATTAATTTGAAAATATTTTTTGTTATTTTTCAATATTTGAAAATGTTCAGTTTCATATTCTCTTTTTAAATTAACATTTTTATATATTTGTGTGCTTTTGTTGTTGTCACAGTTTGTGCTTTTGTTATATTTATTTGTTTTTTATATTACTTTAATAAATCATTTTTTCTAATTTGTAAATTAAACATTTTTTGAGTGTTTTACAAGAAAATACTATTACTGTATTGCTACTTAAAGATTTCCTACTGTTTTTTTTTAATTGTGAAATTTACCAGCAATTTCTGAAAGAAAATGGTTTCTACACCATTTTTTCCCCACAGAGTATTTAGATTAAATATATTATTATTATTATTATTTTAATTTTAGTTTTATTTGAGGTTTAGTTCTTTTTATTTGTTTCTAGTTATACTGAAATGTATTTTTAGTTACTTGCCAATGCAACATTTCTCATTTTTGATTAGTTATATATCTAATATTTATTTTATTTTATTTAATTATTTGCTTTATTTCAATTTGCAATTTGTAGTTTTTTTTTTTTTATTTTAGTTTACGGTAATACCCCGCTTTGCAAAATAAAAGGAATAGTGCTTTATTCCAAGTCTTCTGAAGCTTTATGTAAAACAAAACAAAACAAAACAAAAAAACAACTAAATTCACTCAAAATTTAATGGAACAACTGGAAATGGAACTAGAACTGAAATGACATAATGGTGTGTAAATAATGACAGAATGTGAGTAAAATATTCTGTAAAAAATTTAAATAGCACATGAAACAGAGAGGGAAAAATAATTACGGAGAAGTGACCAAAACAAACATTAAAATTAAACTATGTGTATATATTTAGTCTCTTGACTGCCATTTTCGTAATATCATACATATTACTGCTGCCAGTTGAGTTGTTCATTATATGAAATAGGTAGTGGGAATAAGTTGTCATTGAGGAAATCCCTCTGGAATGGAGTGACAGCATTATAAGATGCAGCAATTATTTCCCAGATTAGCAGACCCAAACACATTAACACCTTCATCAGATGCCTGTTGAGACAGGAGCCTGAAACTGTCCATCATTTAGTAACCTTGATTCTATCGGCTCGACTGTCTTCCTCTTATCTGCCGAGCTGAAGCAGAGCAGGCAAAGATAAGGCTCGGACTACAAGGACAACTTAACCCCACTCCTCCATCTGAGACTGAGCAACTCTGAGCGTCTGACCGACTGACAGCCGGAGCTTCCATCCATCACAGAGATCAACAGAGCAGATAAACACCAGAGAGCATTAAAATCAGCAAGACAGGGAGATTTAAAGGAAGGTTGGACAAGACTCTTAGCAGCACTTATTTTCTGTGCTTTCAGATTAATTCACCATATACTTCAAATGCACTTCTGGAACTGATCATATTGTGTAACATTTCATTGGTAGACATTGTGGAGAAAGAGCTGGTATGATGTAGACATGAGGGGGACCAGATCTATCTATCTATCTAGAGTTATTTTAGAATTAGGTAGATACAGTACTATTATGGTATTTATTAATATTGTGAATTAGCTATTGTTTTTATTTTATTTGTTTTATTTTCAGTTTCTATTTAATTGTAGTTTAAGTTTTGGTAATTTGTTATTTTTATTTTTTTTTAATCTTTTTTTATTCTTTTATTTTTTAGTTATTTATGTTGTAGTTTTTTAATATGTTTTTTTTTTTTTTCAGTTACAGAAAACTATCTATCTGTCAGTGTAATTTATTATATATTATTTACTATAGGAATATTTTGAATTAGTTTTTCATTTTACTTTTTGTAGTTTTATTTGCTTTTGTCATTTTTATTTATTTTTTTTTTTACATTTTTTTCATTTTAGTTTTAGTCATTTTAGTACATATTTTAGTTCGTTCACAAGGCAAAATGTTATATTTCATATTATTTCAGATTTTTATTTTTTTAAACAAAAGTTAATAGTTTGTCTAGACAAGCTTTGCTTTCTAATTAAAAATCATGAAATCAAAAAATACTGTATTTTCAGTTTTCATTACATTTTAGTTTAAGCTTTGGTAATTCTGTCGTTTGCTTTTTGTTATTTTCTATTAGTTTTTTCTATTTAGTTTTAATTTGTATCTCAGTTATATTTATTTCAGTACTTAAACATTTATTTCAGTTACATGACATTTTTTTAAAGTTTAGTTTTTTTTAATTACACAAAAAGTTAATAGTTTTAATGATAGCAATAGTTTTAATGATAGCAGCTTTTATCCATCCATCCATTATTTATATACAGTACTATTATAGTATTTATTAATTAATGCTATTAATACTATAAGTATTTCATCTAATATTTTGTAATATTTTAGATTAATCATGTTTTTAACAATAGTTTGTCTAGACAAGCTTTGCTTTTCTAGTTTAAAAATCATGCATATGCATTTCTTAGTATTTTAGTTCCAATTCTATTTTCATACATTGAAATTTTAATCATAATTCTGCATCCTGTTTGTTCAGTTCAAATATAATACAAATGCAAAATTTTACATTTAATATGCATCCTCACTTCAATACTGCATAACCCAGGTGTGTGTTATTTATATGACAGTTACGTACTGTGCATTTATCTAACAACAAGTCTGCCATGGTGTTCCAGCTCTGATCCCATATTAGGACAGTAGAAATTTGACAGCCTGAGTCTAACTGTTGTTTTTTTAATCCGAGCTTTAAAAGTTTTATGCTCGAACACTGCAGCCTGTGGAGGTCAAATCAAAGTCAAAGATGCTCACGCAACCTCCAAAGCTTTTGAAATCAGCTGTATTGCTCTTTCCATGTTTGCTGTATAGACATAAGCAAGGTGTGGTAATGCTCACAAAAGCATTTCCGCCTGTAAACTATCTGCAACCCCCCCCCTGGGACATCCGTTGGCTCAGGAGGAAGCTACCTGCAATTTGCTCATCCAGCCTGAAACATGGCCAGCTGTATTTTTGTGGACGCTTGACCTGAGCCTGGTATCGCATCAAATCAAACCCAAGATCCTGGAGACGGAACATTGTGTTTTTTCCGGCTCTGTCCTCCCTGAAGGCTCAGAACGGATCTGACTCTAAAATTTTTTTGGGGTCAGAAAAAGCGCCGGTAGGCAGGTCAGTTCAATAGATTAGAGAGAGAACCAGCGAGATTACAGCTCTTATTAATCAATGAATTTATGAGATACCACCAACTGAGGATGGAGAACCTGGAGAAGGATCAGGGGAGGGGAGGATGCTGATGCAGGCGGCTCCCGTCTGTGGCAGGATCTGCAGATTGCAGCAGTCCCGTGACACCTGGGTACCCTTCACACACAGTTACTCCGCTACTTCAGTACACACACACAGATGCATTTTCCTTCAATCAAACGTCAGTCTTGAAAGGAGTTTTGTCTCCTTTTGTGAATTTCAGACTGTAAATTTCTACTGCAGTGTGTTTAAGTTCATGCCGCAGTGCATCCAGGATACCCTTCGTGTTATTTAACCTTTTTTTCTTTTTCATAAAAATCTTTACTTAATGACTCAGCATTGTTTTTAGCATCTTAAATTAAGTTGAACAACTTTAATTAACTAGTAGCTTAAAGGGATAGTTTTGTTTATAATTCAAAAATTAAAATTCTGTCATTAATTACTCATCCTAATGTCATTACAAACCCTTAAAAGACAAACCCTTACATTTTTGTTTCAGAACAAAAGTTTACAGAAAATGTACTCACCCCCTTGTCATCCAAAAACATTTCAGCAAATACATTAAAGTAAGTTGACATTATCATTGAAGACCAGCAATAATAATTTTCATTTTGCACAATAATGGCAATATATACATGTCAAAGTCAGACATGCCCCTTTGCCAGCTGTGATGCCTGGTTACTAGTTTAAACTTGGCCCAGGTTTATAAAAGATTTTTGGGTCAGCACACCTTAATAGCTTCAATAATTGATTGCCAATTAAGTTTAGAATACAATGAATTTAGGCCCAGATTATGCAGAGCTGTAATAGCTGCTAATGGTGGATATTTTGATGAATCGAAAGTTTAAGTTTTTTCTATGTATAAACTGTTTATGTAATAAAATATGTTTTCGTAGTTTGTGTTGTCCCTTATCAGTGCAAAATTATCACAAATTAAAAAGGATTCATGCCAATATTGTCCAAAACCCCACTTTTCTAGGGCGTTTCCAAACTTTTAGAGGGCAGTGTATAATGGACTGATATGGTGTGCTGAGTTTGAACTTCCAAAATGCAGTTTAAATGTGGCTTCAAATGATCCCAAATGCGGTTGTAAATAATCCCAGCCAAGGAACAAGGGTCTTATCTAGCGAAATGATCAGTTATTTTCATTAAAAAAATGCAATTTATATGCTTTTTAATGTCAAACGCTCATCTTGTCTTGTGCTGCCTGAACTCCCTCAACAAACACATTTGGGATCGTTTGAAGCCGCATTTAAACTGCATTTAAGCTGCATTTTGAAAGTTCAAAATTGGGGCACCATAGCAGTCCATTACATGGAGAAAAATGCTAAAATGTTTTCCTCGAAAAACATAATTTCTTTACGACTGAAGAAAGAAAGACATGAACATCTTGGATGAAAAGGGGGTGAGTACATTATATGTAAATATTTGTTCTACAAGTGGACTTCTCCTTTAAGACCTTCGTTCATCTTTGGAACACAAATTAGGATATTTTGGGTGAAATCCGAGCACTTTCTGACCCTGCATAGATAAACAGCAATGCAACAATCCACGTTCATACGTTTTTTTTGGTAGGCTAGTAAAAATGGACTTAAGCGAACAATAGCCTTTAAAATGACTTAAAATACATACATAATAGCAATGAGGTAACAATAGGCTAGTTCAAATAAAGTATCAAAAGTTGGTAATCATATGGTTTTATTGAACAAAACTGTTAAAATACATAATGTATTGTGAACAAAAGAGCTAACGTACATTATGCATCATAACAAATGACTGTAGAGTGCGCCAAAGGCCTGGCGATTGTTTTTACATGTTACTGTGCGATTTAATCCTTGCTTAATATTGACTAAACAACATTTAATTAAAATTTAGTCTTTAATATTTGGGAATTTCTTTAAGACAGAAATGCCACAGCCACTGTCATTCCTTGAATATGTGACCCTGGACCTCAAAACCAGTCTTAAGTAGCACGGGTATATTTTTAGCAATAGCCAAACATATATTGTATAGGTCAAAATTATTAATTTTTCTCTTATGCCAAAAATCATTAGGATATTAAGTAAAGGTCATATATATAAACTTAATTTTTGATAAGTAATATGCATTGCTAAGAACTTCATTTGGACAACTTTAAAGGCGATTTTCTCAATATTTAGGTTTTTTTTACCCTCAGTCTCAGATTCCAGCTTTTCAAATAGCTGTATCCCCGCCAAATATTGTTGTAGCCTAACAAACCATACTTAAATGGAAAGCTTATTTATTCAGCTGTCAGATGATGTATAAATCACAATTTCAAAAGAATTGACCCTTATGACTGGGTTTGTGATCCAGGGTCACATATGTGGACACTAAAACGTGGAAGCGCGTGACAGTTTAAACTTTTTTTTTGAATTTGCGACGCACGTACGTAACCTAAACGCTTACTAATAATTAAACGCATATACTAAACCTGCATCACATATATTTATTTAATTGAATCGTACCGTTTGTGAATTCACAATAGCATTATGCTTTATTATGATTTTAAACGTGTTTAATATATAATGCAGCCTTGGAAAACGGTCTAATTTCGTGTATTGTCGTCCGTGGAATGCGCCACTTCCGGTATTTTGCTGGTTACTCGACACAGGTAAAATTTCATAAATCGATTACTCGAATTGATTCGAGAAATCGTGACAGTCCTACTAAGGACATTGTTAAAATAGTCCATGTGACATCAGTGGTTCAACCTTAATTTAATGAAGCCAAGAGAATACTTTTTGTACGCAAAGAAAACAAAAATAGCAACTTTATTCAACATTTTCTTCTCTTCTGTATCAGAGAATCAAGCTTCCACATTCCTCATGCAGCTTTGGATGGAACGCATCATTATCCTTCTTGACGTGAGTTACAGATTGTTGCTGATTACTCCTGGGAAGTTTCTGCTTAAATCTTAATTAAGATGATATGCATTCAAGTTATTTTGGCTGTAAATAAGATGTATTGGGATGCATTTCTATTTGCCTTTCACCTGCTGACTAAGACAGCAATAAAACCAAGAACAAATTAAGCACATTAACTGTTTTAATCACATTTTTACTTTAGGTTGCATTCTCATATTTTGTGTTTTATTGCTATTCTTTCTGAACAGTAGTCAGAATGCAAATGGTGCAGTCAACATTCACAATTACAACTCAATTATGACAAATAACAACTTCTGCCATGATTTTTCTTTAATTGACAAACCCACGATTTGGAAAGTCTGGGCTCAATAAAACCGCCTTGCTTTCCGCTGGTAATTTTGGCATTGCTGTGCATTCATCTCCTAAATACCATCATTCTGGCATGACGTGAATGCAGCATTAGTTTGAGGAGGGGAAAGTAATCTTGGATGTGTTTCTTTCTACTTACCATAAATCTTTCATTCATGGATCATCATCATCTCCCACACCGTCTGCTGGTGAATAACTATAAATCATATCCACAACTGCTTGGCTACGTTGACTGCGTTTTACCTTCATTTAATGTACATCTCCATCCCACTGCCATATCTCAGCCCCTGATAGATTAGCACCATTCACAGCACTCTTTTGCTGCAGATGTGGCTCTTTCCTCGATCAGTTGGGTGTATTGAAAGCGGTGCTGACAGCCACCTGTGCACTGTGCGGGTGTAAATGTAGTTATGATTTTAGTGATTTGTATGTGGGAAGATGATGTTTTGATGTGCAGCAGTTCCTCTTCAAAATATGCTTAAACTGAACATTGAAATATTTTAAAATTATTAAATGAGCAATATAAATATTTTTAAAACAAAATAAAAAAAAATATAACATTTAAATAAATACAGTAATATCAATCTCAGCAGCCATTCTCAGTGCTGCATTGCAAATGCCTTTTATGCATTGAGTTTATTGTTTAACTCTTGTAAAATTGACATTTTCATTTTAAATACACTGTAAAATCCATTTTAAAAATATTTAAAATATTAAAAATATAAATGACAGCATTTCCTTAAGTTGATCACCAAAATGTATATTTTTTTTAATGATTAATCACTTTGTTTGTGTGTTTTAATGAGATTATAATTATTATTGTTTTAATATATTAATAAATAAAATATAATTACATTTATAATAATTTAAAAAATTAAAATAATATCAATCTCAATAAATTATGACACAAAAACGTTGCCTGCACAAACTATTTAATAATTTATTTTTTATGTTTTTCAAATGCCTTGTATGTATCGATTTAAGTGTTTTACTTTTGTAATATTGACTTTAAAGTGTAAAAATACAGGAATCCATCATTAAAAAAATTAAAACATTTTCTTAAATTGATTACTGAAATATAAAATGAAAAGTTAATATTAATTTTTAGTAATTGTGATAGTTATTTTTATTAAATTCTCAGCACAAAAAAGCACTGTTATTTTTGCTGCTTTTCAGAAGACGTTTATATATCAATTTTATTTCTGTATTTTTTTTTTTTTTAATATTTTTTGTAATATTTAGTTTCAGTTTTAACCCTCTGGTTGTATTTGGATTCCTATCACACTTGTGAAATAGTCACAAGTGTGACTAGGTGAAACAAAACCCACAAAAAGTTCCGAAAAAATCTGAAAAAAAAAATAAAAATCTGAGAAGTACTTATACGCTGTGTGAACAAAGTCAGTAAGTTTGAGTCCAATGCAATAATGTTAACTAGTATTTTTGGGAAAAAGAAAATCTTCTCCAGTTTGACCCGAACACATCCAGAGGGTGAAAGGTATCAATCATAAAATAAATAAATAAATAATTTCCTTACATTGAGCAAAAAAATGTAGTAATATTATTCATACGTAATTCATAATTCATAATTCATACATAATGTGTATTTGGTATTTGGTTAAGACTAATATGTATTCACTGGAATTAAAAAATAATAACAATTAGATAAATAAAATAATAAATAAAATAATATCAATCTCAGTGACACAATGTTATTTTTGCTGCTTTTTGAATGATTTTTATATATCGATTTTTAGTGCTTTACTTGTAACATTGGCTTTGAAATTAAAGACTTATCAATTACTTATCGTATATACTGTAACTTAATGTTAATTAATAATTATTTGTATTATTATTGTCATTATTATCATATTAAAACTCAAAATGCAGAATAATTAAATATTAAATAATTCAAATAATACAAATCTCAGTAAATAATTCACTACATAAAAAAATGTGTGGTTGGCACAAACCATGTTTATTCTTTTTGCAGTAAGACTCAACCCATGAGTTTTCTCAGTGCTGTTTTCTTGCAATTTTTGTTTTGTTCATGATTTATATACCCAGGATGATGGTACATATTGCATCAGTCCATCTAAAATCTGGCAGTGTTTGATTTGATCATGGCATTTGATGTCTAGTCAATGTCAGTGTGAATAAAGCAGGAAGATGTACAGTACTGAAGAAATGTGTCTGGAGCTGTGACAGCCTACTTTTATGGTGCTGCACTTTTGTGGTTCTTATTTCCTATCATTTGTGTTGCGGATCATGGTCACGTTCGTCTGGAAACTCTTAAAGGTTTGGTTGCAAAAACGAGAGAATGCCTAAAGCATTCTGTTTTTGGTGGAATTCAGGAGAAAATACTAATAAACTGCCGCGGTATAGAATATGATTCCTTTAATGCACTTGCAGTTGTGTTTTAATGTTTATACTGACAAGTAATTCTCATTTGTGCATCTAGTCTGGGCAAGCATAAATCATATGTTTAATATTCTTCCGCTCGCTCTTTCTCACAAGAAAACGAAACATTATAATTCACGCTTGAGTTTGAGAACTCTTTATAATGATGTCAATCTGCACAGACAATGATTTTATGATTAGTTTTCCACTTAAGTGCTTCTACACTTCAGGCAAATTTTAAATGGAAGTCTTCATCTCAAAGTAATTCAAAAGTGGGTGTGCGTGGAAAAGCGTATGCAAAATGTGATTGTGTGTGTGTGTGTGTGGAGACAGATGTATTGTTACACATACCCACAACCAGCAGAGAACAGGGTGTGTTTAGGTCTATTTCTATGCAGCCACAGGCTGAGGCATAACAACTGCGGGTCTCTCTCTCTCTTTCAGCGATGCACGTCTTTCCCCTCTCTTTTCATGCCTCGCTGAGCTTAATTCAAGCCAAACTGCACCCAAAAGCACAGCCACATCCTTTCGAGGGTGTTCCAGTGTGATGGGCAACTGATTGAAGAGCAAACTGAGTGGTGTATATACATGCATCATTTTCTGAAAACATCCCACTGCACTGCTGGAAAGGTGTAGGTGTAGAAGAAAGATGTTCAGCAAGAACAAAATACAAAATGTATAAAATGATTTATATAGACACACATTCTCTACACTTACATGATGTATAGTTATGTATATATACACAACCTTTACATATGATAAAAAAATGTAATCTTATGACAAACAGTTTGAAAAATGGATGAATCTATTATAATATAATGTAATATTTATTAGTTTCACATAAAACATACTGAAATGGTTATAAACAATGATTATTGTAGGTTTGATGGGGTCATTGGATGCAAAGTTCACTTTTTCATGTTGTTTGAACA
Organism: Labeo rohita; assembly: GCF_022985175.1. NCBI lineage: Eukaryota > Metazoa > Chordata > Actinopteri > Cypriniformes > Cyprinidae > Labeo > Labeo rohita. The sequence continues at coordinate 40,242,840 of NC_066873.1, forward strand.
TTAATGTGTGTTGGCAGTGTATGTACACATTTACCCTATAATGATAAAAATCCATGCAGTGGTTTTAAATTAATGTGTAAAAATAGTATCCCCTTTTTTGATTGACATGAGTGTCTTACCTCAGATCAGCTGTAACAGTCCAACCTCCTGTTTCGATGCCGGAGCAGGGATGTAAGTTAGACAAGAATATCTCTGATTGAGCGATTGAGGTGTTGTGTTGCTGGATGTAGTAATGAACATAGCGGTCGTCATTTACTCCCAACATCTGAGCCGCTGAAGATGCAGTGGATTACGTATGTTTGTAAAGAGAATGCGCCTCCCGATCTACATAAATGCGTCTATGTTCGTGCAAATCATTCGTGATCCAGCTTCACTTACAGCAGAAGTGAGTATAAGGGGTTTTTATGAATCTCTGCAATCACCTTTCCTAATAACGTGCTAGTTAGCAAGTTTAGTGGCTAAACGCGGCTATATGCGGCTAAAGTAAAGAGGCTCGTCACTCCACAGAGAGAAGAGAGGGGCGGGGCCGGGGCGAGGCGAGCAGAGCTCATTTGCATTTAAAGGAACAATCCATCAGAATGAGTTGATTTTCGCAGAGCTCATATTGACAAGGTAAAAAGGGTGTTGTTTTACACAACCATTGAGAATTTTTAACCAAAGTATATTATAGACTTTTCATTAAGACCCTAAAGAATTGTATCAACTTGTGGACCTCTTTAATATTGGAAGTCGACTAAGGAAGAGTAAAACATTAGAATCTGTTACAAAAAAAACATTGAAAATCAGCAAATGATGTGTAAATGATTAAAACATGGTAAAAAAAAATTAAGACATACTTTTACTGGATTCATGCATACAAGAATAACTGGATAATGAAGCGTGGTGTCTCTCCAGCTGGCTGCATTGCAGATCACTGGCTGAGGTCAGGGCCCGGAGGACTTCATATGCAAACATAAACAGAACATCGATTAGACAAACACCAGCGTCTCATCACATCCACTGAACACCAGTGAGATGGCTAATTCAAAACATGCATTCAAGCTGTACCATTTTCATTTACTACATTAACTACAAAGTTGCAAATGTTAAGAGTGTTTTTTTGTTTTGTTTTTTTAAATTTGGTTCCTGGGATTGATTTCTACTAAAACGACAGATTTTAACTTACAATAAAAATAGCCTTTTTTTGGTACAGTTTGCCATTTCTTAAAGGTTGGTTTTTGCTGCTTTTTATATTGATTTTACAGTTGCACGCAAAAGTTTGGGAACCCCTTGCAGAATCTGTGAAAATTTGAATCATTTTAACAAAATAAGAGGGATCGTACAAAAAGCATGTTATTTTTATTTAGTACTATCCTGAGTAAGATATTTTTCCATAAAAGATGTTTACATATAAAAAAATAACTGAAATTATTAAAACAACCCCTTTTGAAAGTTTGGGAACCCTTGGTTATTAATACTGTGGTTACCTGGATGATCTACAGCTTTTTTTGGGGGGGGGTGGGTTCATGAGTCCCTTGTTTGTTCCGAACAGTTAAACTGTGCACTGTTCTTCACAAAATCCTCCAGGTCCTGCAGATTCTTCGGGTTTTCAGCATCTTTTGCATATTTAAACCATTTACAACAGTGACTGTATGATTTTGAGATCCAACTTTTCACACTGAGGACAATTGAGGGACTCAAACAATACTATTAACAAGATTTAAGCTGGGGGGTGAAAACTTTTGAACAGGATGAAGATGTCCACATTTTTCTTATTTTGCTGAAATATGTTTTTTTTTTTTTTTTTTTCATTTAGTACTGCCCTTCAGAAGCAACAGAAGATACTTGCATGTTTCCCAGAAGACAAATTGAGTACAGTTTAGCTTTTATTTTCAAATTTCACCCTCTGGCTCTTAATGCATCGTCTTTCCTTCTGGAGCATTTTTAATAGTTGTGTTTATGAAATAGTTTTATTTGCTTTTTGTGAAATTATTGTTAAAATATTTTTAAATAAAACAATAATAGTCAACGTTAGTCTCAGCTGTCAGTAATTCTCTGCTTTTCAATAGCTTGATAGCTAAATGTCCTTAATATAGAAAACATTTATCTTAAATTGCAATAATATTTTACAATATTATTATTTTTAGATTTTTAATGAAACAAATTCATGATTAATGGTGAGCAGAAGAGACTTCTATCAAATACATTACAAAATCTTACTGAACCCAAACTTTTGATGCTGCTGGGCGATATACCAGTTAAACCGGTTTTAAATTATGCACACGGTATGAATTAAAAAAAAAAAAAAGCATGGTACAAGTGGCTAAGTAATGTGGACAAACATCTTGAATTGAGAGGAGATCCCTGTTAACGGCATACACTTCTGAATAATGGTTAGAAAACTATTAATAACACACAACTGATTCTTTAACAGGGCAAATAAACCAACTGTAAAAGGCTGTTAACAGAGGCCGGAGACCGACTCAAAGAGGAGAAAATACTGTAGCAGGCAGAGCAAGATCACTGTTCGTGATGCACAAAAGTCTGGAAGAAAATCATAAAAACTGAATTGGGGTTTACAGTATATGAATCTCTGAGGGAAACTGACTGTCTTTAGAAAAGTTTAGATAGTATTTCCTTCTCATCTTAACTCCATATAATGCATATTAATGTAGTGTTTAAAAGTGCAGCTTCTGCTTTGTTTACAGTGGTAACCTAGGAAACGCTGTATTGCTTCTGTTCCATAAGCGCCACCTGCTGGCAGAGAGTGAATTTGCATTTTATTCCGCCCGTCTTTTCCAGTTTTCTGCAGATATGTTTAATGCATTATAATTTCACAAAGCTTAGGTCAGACTAATCTGTTTTTGCTTTAAATTTTGAAATCATACAATCTAATTTACATCAAAAACCGCTTATGCTACATGTAGCATGTGTGTTTGGATCATGATAAACTGTGAAAACTATACAGATTTTTGGTCAAACCACCCAGCACTAGTAGTGTAATAGATTTTTTATAGGTTTAGATATTAGGTTTTTGACTCTTGTTGTAGTTGTGGTTGATAGTCGTGTTTTAAGTTACCTAGTTCCTCTGGTGAACCTGTTGAATTGTCTTGTGGAAATAATATTCAGTACCTGACCTGATTCCAGCCAGTCTCTCAGAAGGCCACATTAGGAGAACTTGATGACAGCTAATTAATTTTGGAAGGATATTTTTAAAATTTAGCCTGTTATGGTTTACGTAATTGCTGCTGATGAGCTCCATTCAAACCAAACCCAACCCAACGAGCCAAAACCTCCTTGTCACAGAACTGCAGAGCATTTCTTTCACTGATTATTCTCGCTTAGAGCTCATGCTTGTTCCTTGTAGGTGCAAATGCGTCAAAAACCAGATGGATCTTGACCTGAAGATACTATTATGTGTTTTCCCATGCTAGTTCCTGTAGTACATCTGGTCCTTATTACTCACTATCGAGAGTACCAGCACACGTTCCTGCCCGAAAAGACATTTTTCAGATGTGAGTGTCCGGATGTGGCACAATAGAAGTCCATCACACTCAGTCATTGGCGGAGTGATGTGATATTAGATGGCATTGTATCCTGGTGATTGAATGGTCTGGCTATAACCTAAAAACCCTTGTGGCTACTAAACCTGAAACCGTCTGCCCAGCGCTGTGCTATAGAAATGTGTATGGATGGATGCCATATATAAGCTGTTTTAAAGAAATAGCTCACCCAAAAATAAAAAAAATATGCTTAAAAAGATCCACAATAATCCCCCTCCCATTTCTGACTAATTTAGCAATATCATTAATATTACTAGAGCAAATGTTATTTAAAAAACTATTGCTACTGTGGCTGAAAAAAAAAAAAAAAACACTGAAGTGTCTTCCTCTCAGTTTAATGAGACACCTGAGCTTGTTTGTCTGTCACACATCTTGACAGTTCTGGGTGCAATCATAGAGAAACTTTCTCTGAGAAAGGCCTAATGGTGAATTTATTTAAAAATGAAATCCAGGAGAGACTTCATTTAACAAAAGTCATTTTCTTTCTTTGTATGGTGGAATATACCAAGCAAACTCAACAAGAATGAAATATGCCACGAATGAATCAATACAGATTTTAATGAGAAGTTATGTTTTATTTTATATTTGTAATGTTGACTTTCAGTTTTATGGCTATCCATCACAAAATATTAAATAAATCCTTTTCTTAAATTGAGCAAACGAAATGTTGATGTCATTTATACATTTAACAATAATGATAATTATTTGTATTAAATTATGAAAATATTTATTTACTGAAACTCATAGTAACTCAACTCAAAATTTATAATAATTAGATAATTAAAATAATATCAATCTTAGCTGGCAAACGTTATTTCTGCTGCTTTTTAAATGCCTTTTATATATACATTTTACTCTTTTACTTGTAATATTGATTTTCAGTGTTAAAATATAAATGAAATGTCCTTAATATAGAAAACAGTTATTTTAAATGTTATATTTTATTTTAGTTATTTTAAATTGCAATAATATTTCACATATTGTTTTTATATTTTTAATCAAACAAATGCATTTTACAAAATTACAAATTTAAGATACAAAGACTCACTGTTTTAACAAAGTATTTGTTTAAAAAAAGAGTTTATCTGGTTGTTTGTAAGCTACACTGAATGAAAAGTAAATGAAAGGAGAAAAAGATCATTTATTTCATAAGCAATATTTTAATATAGTTTTATGTAAGATGCAATGCTAGAATAAAGGAATAGTTCAACCAAAAATGAAAATTTGCCTAAAATTTGCTCATCTAAGATGTAGAGTTTGGTTTTTCATCTGAACAGTTTTAGAGAAGTTTAGCAGTACATCACTTGCTCACCAATGGATCCACTGCAGTGAATGGGTGCCGTCGGAATCCAGATAGCTGATAAAAAAAATTGCAGTAATCTACAAGTAATCCACACGACTCCATCCAATTAATAAACATCTTGTGAAGTTAAAAGCTATATGTTTGTAAGAAACAAATCCATCATTAAGGCTATTTAACGTCAAACGGTCACTTCTGGCGAAAATATGAGTTCATAATAATGCATTAAAACTCATATTTTGGACTGTTTTCACTTGTAAACTGTGCTTAATCTGTGTATAGTTCTTTCCTGATTCAGATGAGATTATTTTTTTGTTTTCCACTGGAAAAAGCCATATTATAGATCATATTTCAGCTGGAAGCAACAGTTTGAAGTTAGAATGTTTTAATGATGGATTCGTTTCTTACAAGCACACAACTTTGCACTTCACAAGACAGTAATTGATGAACTGGAGGATTACTTGTGGATTATTGTGAATCAGCTGTTTGGACTTTTGGCACCCATTCACCAAGGATCCACTGGTGAACAAGTGATTAAATACTATTTAACAGTTCCATTTAAGAGTTACTTCTGTCATGACAAAACAGAAGAAAACAAATCTGAAGATTATCAGAGCTGGGTGTCTTCTTTTTCACATATTATGAAAGAAATGACATGTTTAGAGTATGAAAAGATGAGAGCTGCTGCATTATATGCAAATACTCATCATTTGTGGTATCTCTGAGGTTTTTCAGGCTCTTTCTATTAAGCCTGTGTCATTGACCCAACAAAGCCAAACATGCTGTGTAGTGGGTGTAGTTCTCTGTCCTCATATTTCCTTTTAAAATTATTGGGCACTGTTGTGTGATGCAATAGAATTGAACAGATGTTTGCCTGGAGGACACAGAGTTTTCCTTACTGTACAGATTTAAAGAAACTCTATTCACGCTCTAAACACATGAGAAAAACAGATTTGAATCAATGGCTTGCACAATGTTGCCTTTTAAAGCTTCAAGCCATAATTTCTTCCCAAGAAAGCCAGTTTTGAAACCTTGGCCATTGATTTTATGTTAGAATACACAAAAGAAAGTCATTATAAGAGTGAGATCAGGTACACTTAGCTGTTTATAGTATAACAACTGCACATTTACACTTTTTTGCATTGTTGTTATATGTATAACTGGAGTCCAAAAGTCTGAAACCACAAGTGCAAATGCTTTTTTTGTTTGTTTGTTTGTTTGTTTACTGAAAGTACCAATATATATTACACCAACAGCTTAACGAAAATGTATTATAAAATTATTCAATTCAAATAATCACGATTATTGTGATTAATCATTATACAAAATGTGAGTCGTATAACAAAAGACTTTTGAACCCTGTAGTTTTCATTTTTATATAAATAATTATATACTATAATTCTTATGTTAAACGTTGTTACAAATTTTCTCTATTTCAGTATACCACTTGCCTTTTCGTTTTCTGGATAAGAAAAATGAGAAAAAATCAGTTTCCAATTTCGATGTGTCATAAGCGCTTGCACTAAAAACATCCAAAAACAGACTGAAGCGGGTGGATGGATGAAAGCAGAGATGCAGAGAGATGGAGAGAGAGTGAGGGTGTATGAGTGCATGACACAGCCATCCTGTCTTGTCCTTTTTTCTCCCACTTTGATGTGAAGGAGGCCCATTTTTTTTTTCTCCCTCGATTAATATTCTGGAACAAGTGCAGCTTTCTGCTGCCGATGCCCAGGAGTGCAGATACACAGGTTATATTTACAAACACACAGATTGCTCTGTGTTCGACGCTCTCTTGATCTTTCTCTACTCCTGTTGTTTCTAAACGCCAGCGTAGCGCTGCCATCCTGTTAACGCAGCCTGGCTCTGCAGCCGAGCCTTGTGAACCAGCTGCCGTGCATAACGGTCATTCTGCCGTTCCCTGCCGGAGGGGTGAGATCCCCGGGGCAGATGGTTAATATATTTTTAAAAGCGCACAGCTTGTCAACATCATTACGCAGCGAGAGCGCAGCAAACGTGTGGCACGTAGCATCTCGACGGTGGGCTGATAGATGCAGAGGCAGGGCTGGAAATGGCCTGCAGGTGAGAGGAGAGCGTAGAGCAGACACTCACTGCATTCCAAATGTGGGAAGATGAGCATTAATGAGCTGTGGGTAGAGAGAGAGAGATTGATCTCTAGTATCAGAATCGCATTAGAGCTGCAAAGCCTTGAGTTCGCTCTCAATTATTGGTCATTGGCTCGGTGACAGGTTTATGGCTTGATGGACTGTGCGCAGATTTATGATGAGGATAAAACTCGGATTCATAGCTAGTTGTTGCTAATGAGAACTCTGCAAAGCATCCTATTCGCCCTGATTATTTTGCTGCAAGTTTTAGAAGCACTTTACAGAGCAGTGAAAGTTATCATTTAGACTTTAAATTGGCCTTTATTTGCCGTCAGCAACCGAGGATTGACTGATATAGATTATCCTATCTTTAGGAGGTAAAGTTTTGTGATCATTCATCATTAGTGGTGACAGTAGTTGACCTAAAGGAGAAAGCAACGGTAAAAAAAAAAAAAAAAAAAAAAAAAAAAAAAAAAAAAATCACGTTACTGCCCGCTATAGTGCCCCTTATGGCGATGCTGAGAATGCAGCACAATGTTTAATTGGATCTTTATCAAAGTAAATCTAGTATGACAACATCTATTTACTCTATTTAAAAAAATAAATACATATGGGTCATTCCTGGGATTTGGTAATATTTCAGTCCTCCAGAGTTTCTAAAGTGGTGGTTCACCAAAATTAATTGTTTAAAGCTTTTCACAATAATTTGGTAGGCCCATTATAAAAAATAAAAATAATTATTGAATTTTAATATTTTTTAGCATAATAATTTCTTATACCTATCTTATCTAATATATAATATCTTATCTACTCACCCCCTTGTCAGCCAAGATGTTAAGAAATTATGTTTTTTTGAGGAAAACATTTCTGCATTTTTCTCCATATAATGGACTGCTATGGTGCCCCGATTTGGAAATTCCAAAATGCAGTTTAAGTTCTGCTTAAAACGATCCCAAATGCGGTTGTAAGCGATCCAAGCCGAGGAAGAAGGGTCTTCTCTAGCGAAACGATTTATACTTTTATTCTAAAATGCTCGTCTTGCCTTGCTTTCCTTGAACTCTGTGTATTGTGGCTCAAGACAGTTAGGGTATGTCAAAAAAAAAGTTATATAAGTTGTATATAAGTTGTATTATTTTTATGAAAATAACCGATCGTTACGCTCGATAAGACCCTTCTTTCTCGGCTGGGATCATTTACAACCGCATTTGGGATTGTTTGAAGCTGCATTTAAACTGCATTTGGGAAGTAATTTCTTTACGACTGAAGAAAGACAGACATGAACATCTTGGTTGACAAGGGGGTGAGAACATCTTTGTTTTGGAAGTGGACTTCTCTTTTTTGTGATGTCCCTGAGGCATTTCACTTTGTATTTCACATCTCAGTTTGTACTTAGAAAATTCTTAACAAAATGTGCATAGTGTCTGTGATTTTTGGCAATAATGTAAGCATTTATTTGTGTTCCTTTCTTGTGAAGAATATTTTTCTAAACAATTGCAAGATATTTTATAAAACAACAACAAAACAGACTTTAAAGTTATGTCCTTTAGCCTGAACTCAACCCTGTCACACTAACCATTCTACGACCATAATAATTTAGACTCATATTTAGGCTCATATGTGACATCATTTACCAGAAGTGACATCATTCAGGTCTCTTTAATTGTGGTTATTCATATTTTTGAGGTATATTATAGTCAGGGAGGGTACTGTCAAGCTTAACAACTCGACCCTGTCACATAAAATTAAAATGGAAAATTATTATTTTTCAACATTTTATTTTTATCCATAAGTATTGCTGCTATATATGGTCTACTCTTCTACACTACATGAGGAGCAGTGGCCAGCCACGTCACAGATATGTAATTTTCATTGCTACAGGGTTGTAAACTTGTTATTTACTTCAATTATTAATAATTTTAATTAAAAAAAAATATAAAATAGCCATGGTTTCAGCAAATAAATACTTCCCAAAATCAGACAACTTATATTTTTATAAATAGAATTTTTGATGTAATATGTCGACTTAAACTTTAACAGGCATCCTACATCAGAAATTGCACCCAAATTTGAAGCAGACAGACAATGTTGGGCATGCAGATACATTGACCCAGAAATAAGGTGACAATATGAGAGAGAAACGAAGCCAAACAAATAAAATTGAAGACAATCTTTCCCTTCAAATGTGTTACAGACTTTCCTTGTCATACCTTGTTACATTAATATTTTTTGGAAAAATATAAGGAAGACAATTGAGAATGTAAACATTTCTTGCTAATTACTATCTGACATGTTAAGGACTAAAACAATAAAATTGTTATATTTAATATATATTGTTATATTTAATATTATATATTAAATATATAAAAAAATATTTTTTACAAAAATAAAGAGACACAATTTGTGTTTTTTTTTAGCTTCAGTCATGTAAAAATGTGAAAAATGTGAAAAATATGATAAATGTTATATTTGACATCATTAAATTGTTATCAGGGACACATGAGCAGTAAGTAAATTTCTGTTTTATAACAAGTTTGGTGTAAAATCCTTTTTAAGACAATCCCATTTTGTCCATTACGGGGTTGAGGAAAAAAAGGTGTCTAAATATGAAAAAAAAACAAAAAACAAAAAACAATGTAAATAATAAAATGATGATTGTGCATAATTCTATGGGCTGTTTAGAAAATGAAATATATGCAGTTGAGAAAAATTTATATTCCAAGTTAAAATGTTACCGAATCCCGGGAATGACCCATATACTAGCATTCAAAAGTTTGGGGGCAGCAGTGTTGCCAAATCCCACACTGTTGGCACAGGTTTATTTATTTATTTATTTTCTATCTACGGGTTAAATCCATCCCCTCTCTGGAACATGATTTAGAAAATGAAGGATGAAGGAAATCCCCAAAGGAGTTGAAAACCCAAAAAACTTGATTAGGCTAGTTTTGTTTCGCAGGTCTGGTAACCCTGGGGATCAGTGCTTTTTTTTTTTTTATTATTATTATTTTCTCTTATGTTCACCAAGGCTTTATTTATTTTATTTAAAATATAGTAAACAATAATATACTGTCAAATAATATTACATATATTATTACATAAAATATAAAACAACTGCTTTCTATCTGAATATATATTAAAATGTAATTTATTCCTGTGATGCAAAGCTACATTTTCAGTCATCAGTGTGACACGATCCTTCAGAAATCATTATGATATGCTGATACTGTATGCTGCTCAAGAAATATTTCTTATTATTATCAATGTTGAAAACAGTTGTGCTGCTTCATATTTTTGTATAAACTCTGATACATTTTCTTCAGGACTCTTTGATGCATATAAAGTTCAAAAGAACAGCATTTATTTGAAATAGAAATCTTTTATGACATTATAAATGTGTTTCTGCCACTTTCAATTAATTCAATGCATCTTTGCTAATAAATCTTTCAAAAAACATAAACTTGATTGAAGAGTAGCATATATATAATTTCATAATACACTGAAACAATAGCTTTTGTTGATTTTGCTGTATTGTTTAAGGAAAGTAGTTACACTAAATTAATTTTTGCAATAAAGTTATTTTTGCAGTATCATAATAGACGTTTTACCACACAAATCACACCTTAAGGTTAACTTTTTTCAGGATGGCATTTATAGCTCAGATGATAGGCTCAAAACATTCTGGTCCCATTAACAAAGGTCCTGCGCCTGCCAAGCAACTGCCAGTGAGATGAATGTGAATGCTAATGCTTTCTCCAGGTATTATAGACCTCCTCGGTCGGCCCCCATGAGGCCACCTACACCATGTAGAATAAAACAGCTTTTTTTCTAGGCCGTTGATATGACTGGAGTCACGTCTCATGCGAGCTGACATCATTTCAAACACATCTTACTATTAAAAGTACTATTCTTTAATGAGCTAAACATTACTGAGCACTCCTTTAATTATAATGTGGGTGTTAAACAATATAAATGCCAGAGCTGTTTCTCATAAGAACAGTTTTTGAAGTCTTAGTTTTAATGACTAAGCCATGAAGAATGACAAAACTGGCACACTCCTATTTGCTAAGCGTAAAGGTAGCTTTATCTTAGATGAGCAGCTGAAGTTGTCTTCATAAGAGATTTTCCTTTTGATCATTGCCGTGTTCATCTTACATCCTGAAAAGAGGCCATTCTCCTTCCGCACCAGATCTTTTGTACGACCTTCTGTCTTTATCTCGTTGCTCACTTCCTTCTGTCTCTGCTGTCCCATAACAGCCAAACAGCACTTCATAAAGAGCTTAACACCAGCCAACAGCACACTCATTCTCTCCGGGACAGGAGAACCACGTTAAGATTAAAAAAGCGGAAGTTTGGAGGTGTTCCGGAGGAGATGTGTGGATGCCAGTGGATTGTGCAGGCTCTCAGCCTAGTCCAGCACAGTTTGGCAGCTCTATGCGTCTTCTGTAGGCCGCGCTTTCATGTGTTTTATCTCCCCGCGTCCCTCCTGAGCGCATAGCCGTCTCGGCTGGTGGCGAGGCTAGGATGTAGGAAGCAGAGATGCTTACGAACAAGCTCAGAAAGTTTGTAAAGAAAGCCTCAAGGACACAACCTCGCCCTTGGACGTGCCTTGTTCTACCGACTATTGATCTTAGAAAATAAAAAGTCTGTTTCTTTCTCCTTAAAACACACCAAGGGTACTTCTCCCTCTGTAAACATCACACATCTGAGTGGTTTGGTGGAATAATCTAAATCTTGTTGAGCAGATCACCGCTGTTGGAACCATTTTTAAAATGGGTTTTTGTAAATCATGCCCTTTTTTGTTCTAACAGTTTTTTTAAGAGATAAAACAAGTCATTCTTGTTCTTTTTCAAGGACTTTGTTTACTTTTGAGTAGCTGTTTAGTGTCAAAATGTTTTAGTGTCTAATTTCTGTTTTTAGGGATACCTGGAAATGAGTGGAAATGCAATTAGCAGTGCAAAGCTATAAAATCTGATTTAGAAAACAGGCATGTTGTGCACGGGGATATTACACGGCACTGTTGTTTTGTCGTCCAATCTATATTCAAGTTACAGTTCTTTTTGATGTTTGAATAGTTTCTGAGTAAAATGCATATGGAACAGCATATACATTAAACTATTGAAAACGTTAGGGGAGAACGGGGACAAAAGTAACAAAGCGATTTTCTCAGAGCCCTGACTGCATTTGCATTCCAAGGTATGACGGCACATTCACAACCCTTGATGGAGCTGCCAAATATGACGTGATTTTGTCATTGTGTCTTTGCCTCTAGAACAACTGCTGTCAATCAAACCATTCATTAAATTATTGAGAAGATGTGAAAAACCTACTTTTGCAAACTAGTCCTAGGTTTTTTGCTCAGTCTGGAAAAAAACACCGCAGTGCAATTCTCAGGACTCTCTAGGTCAATAATTATCTAAAACATTTTGAAGCTATATCGGGGTCTTTTAGAAAAGGGGCCTGTCCAAATATACCCAAAAGCCTATAAAGCCTAAATGAAAACTCAAAACTTCATGAAACCCACTGAGCACATATGACAGGTGATTTTTAACAAGCATGCAAAGTTTAAGGGAGATCGGACCACAGCTGGAGCTATAACAGTCATAAATGTTATAAAACAACATATTTCTATGGTAAATCACCTGGATTTGACAAAAATGCTTTTTTAATAATTGATTTAGATGATTACAGACTTGCTAAATAATATGTAATGTTTTTTTCCTTATGTACTTAAATACCTGCTTGCAGCTACTGTATATTTACAAGTTGTGCTTTCTCATTCGTGTGATTAGTCTACAGGTCATTTACTGCTGTAACACATCCTGAAGTTTACCTTGTCAGAGTTTTTCAGTATAAAAGTAAATTGGGTTTAAATGTCAGGAGTTCCAGTTACTTTTGTCCCCCTGCAGTGACAACAAGTGTTTCTTTTGTCCTGCTGCTAATGTGGTGACTTTCTGTGTCTTGCAGCGTTTATTAAAACATGTTTATGTCATATTATACCAACAGAATATGCCAAGAGTGTGGCTCAGAAAGACAGACAGAGGTCTGATTCAGTCAGATGTTTATGAGAGGGCATTTCTAAACTAAATAAGTGTCAGGAACATCAGTCTCAGGGCAGCTGCTAAGTCACATTTACCTTAGCCACATTTATGTTTTAGCCATATTTTAGCTTTTCCACCTCCAGCTATGAATTTACAGTGTTTACATCCAGGCGTTTTTATGCACATTTCGAATTAACACATAAAAACAACTGCATGGAAACATGACTACTGTTACATTATGTTGAGAATTACTCAAATTGTTACTCGCAACTTACAGCTGAGGTCAAAAGTTTACATACTCCTTGCAGAATCTGCAAAATGTTAATTATTTTATCAAAATAAGAGTGATCATACAAAATACATGTTATTTTTTATGTAGTCCTGATCTGAATATGATATTTTATATAAAAAATGTTTACATATAGTCCACAAGAGAAATTAATAGTTGTTTATAAATATGACCCTGTTCAAAAATTTACATACACTTGATTCTTAATACTGTGTTGTTACCTGGATGATCCACAGCTGTGTGTGTGTGTGTGTGTGTTTTTTTAGTGATAGTTGTTCATGAGTCCCTTTTTTGTCCTGAACAGTTAAATCGCCTGCTGTTCTTCTGAAAAAAATCTTCAAGTCCCACAAATTCTTTGGTTTTTTAGCATTTTTGTGTATTTGAACCCTTTCCAACAATGACTGTATGATTTTGATATCCATCTTTTCACACTGAGGACAACTGAAGGACTCATATGCAACTATTACGGAAGGTTCTCCAGAGGGAGAAACAATGTATAAAGAGCCAGGGGTGTAAACTTTTGAACAAAATAAAGATGTGTAACATTTTTTTTATTTTGCCTAAATATCATGTTTTTTTTGTTTTTTTTTAAATTTAGTTCTGCCCTTCAGAAGCTACAGAAGATACTTACATGTTTCCCAGAAGACAAAATAAGTTAAATTTACCCTGATCTTCATATTCAGAAAGCTTTCACCCCCTGCTCTTAATGCATTGTGTTTCCTTCTAGAGCATCAGTGAGAATTTGAACCTTCTGTAATAGTTGCATATGAGTCCCTTAGTTGTCCTCGGTGTGAGAAGATGGATCTCAAAATCAAAGTCATTTTTGGAAAGGGTTCAAACTATTGGTTGTATTTTATTTTGTTGATTATTTTCTCCCTTCCCTCAAAGAAAGCTGAATCTTCTGTCAGCCTCTGCTGAGGTAAAGACCTGTGTGCATATGCTATATATAGCATATAGAAAAATAACTGTTACCAGCTTTACGCTCCAAATGCTCTTCTCTTTCTCCCAATTAACTGATGATGTCTACAAGGGCAGGACGCATGTAAACAAGATGGCAGCTTTGCCATTTAGTCATTCTCATTTATCTAGTCTATTACAAGAGTGGCCGGCAAATGCAGGAGAGAGGTTTTCTTTCCCGCTACAGAGACATCAGTGATATTATTGACTTTGAACATTCCCTGGATCCCCGCATGCAGCCTGCAGGCAGAAACAGCCCAGAGCATCACACCATCCATCCGCACAAAGCACTTCAAACAAGCTTCTTACATTTCTGTAGAAAATATGAGTGCTGCTTGCCTGTACTGCGAGTGGGTCGCTAAGATGTTCAGAGTGTTTTTAGTTCATTTCTGTGTGGTTGCTAGGGCATTCCTACATGATTGCTATGGTATGCTTTTTGGACCCTTCGCAAAGACCTGTCCCCCTTAGTTACTGTTACTATGTGCAACAAGCCATGGCGCTCTCACTCTACTACGATGGCATTTTAGTGCCACGTTAATAAAAAATAAAAATCAAAAATTACGAGATTAAAGTCGTAAAATTTTGAGAATAATGTAAAAATATTTTGAGAATAAAGTCCAAGTTACAAGAATAATGTTGAAATATTTATTCTCAAAATATTTTGACTTTATTCTCAAAATATTTTGACTTTGTTTTCAAAATATTTTGACTTTGTTTTCAAAACATTTTGACTTTATTCTTGTAATTTTGACTTCATTGTCGAAATATTTTGACTTTATTCTCGAAACACTTCGACTTTATTCTTATAATTTTGAATTTATTCTCAAAATATTTTGACTTTATTCTCGAAACACTTTAACTTTATTCTCATAATTTTGAATTTATTCTCAAAATATTTTGACTTTATTCTCAAAATATTTTGACTTTTCAAAATATTTTGACTTTGTTTTCAAGACATTTTGACTTTATTGTCAAAATATTTTGTTCATTGTCGAAATATTTTGACTGTTGAAATATTTTGACTTTATTCTTATAATTTTGACTTTATTGTCGAAATATTTTGACTTTATTCTCGAAACACTTCGACTTTAGTCTCATAATTTTGAATTTAGTCTCAAAATATTTTGACTTTATTCTCGAAACACTTCAATTTATTCTCATAATTTTGAATTTATTCTCAAAATATTTTGACTTTATTCTCAAAATATTTTGACTTTGTTTTCAAAACATTTTGACTTTATTCTTGTAATTTTGACTTCATTGTCAAAATATTTTGACTTTATTGTTGAAATATTTTGACTTTATTCTTGTAATTTCTTTGTAATTAACTTTAATCTGGTAATCTTTTTAACATGACACTAAAATGCCATCATATACAAATGGAAGGAATTTTTTAATTATAACTTTTAAATAAAAATATATAAATTTAACATTCAGGTCTAAATATTTTGAAAACAGCCCACTATTTTTGTCCACCGCATAAAAAATGAAGCAAAATAATAAATATATTTTATTTTTAAAAAATTGAGCATTATGAGATGTGAGCTATGAGTTCATACTTAGGGTAGTGGTTTAGAACCTTAGATCAGTGCTTCAAATATATATACAAATAAAAGTAAATGTTATTATATTTTTTAAAATTCTTATTAATAAATTACAAAATTATGTACTCCAAGCACAGCCTTAGAATAGAATAGAATAGAATAGAATAGAATAGAATAGAATAGAATAGAATAGAATAGAGCAATGCTGCTAAACCTGGTGAACCCTTATTCATGAGCTAGAAAAATACAGAGGTCACAATCTTTATTATTTTTGAAGCATCTAAGAAAGCATTAGCATTGTGGTTGCCTCGGAGGGATTGACCGTGTTACTCTAGCTGGCTTTAGATGAAAACTATCCTCTAAATGCAATCTTTAACTACTTTTTTTTTTTTTAACTTCCAGAGAGCATACTGCAAACTTGAGGTGATGAATAAAATATGTTAACAGGCACTTCATGCTGTTTTTCTAATTTGTCTTAGTGTCCAAAGAAATGTTCTGAAGTCAGAATCTAATGTCTGCCACTGCAGGAGCCCACCAGCAGACAGGAGCCACGGGCTCTCCACATTGCCCTCTAGAGACCGTCATATAAACTAAGAGCAGTGATGCACTGTAAAGCCTTCCAGACAGACCCTCGGGAGGCCCATTCGATTCCGTGCGCTATACATGAATGAAACATGCTCTATGAACAATAGACCCTTCGGTGTGCGTCCTAATAAAGTCCAGTGGAATCTATTGAGTGACCTTTTGGATGCTGCCCCGTGCTGTGGAGGTTTTGTGCAGATGTCTGAATAGAGTTTACTAAGAGGTTCCGTTTGCTTTTTGTATTTAATGGGCATTGCCAATACAGGGATCAATACAGACCAGAGTGAAAAGAAACCCATGCAGGGGCTCGTCCGGCTCTCCCTGAAGGCATTGTGTGTTTACTTGGACAAAATTCATTATAGGCTTAAGCAACAATGGTTTAATAGGGTGAATTTTCTGGAAATCAAACATATTTTGACATTATTTTTAATTTAAATTATTATTAAATTCAAGTATCTATATATTGCAATAATATATATTTTTTTCACCCTTACACTAATTTAAAAGGATAAATGGAAGGAAACTTATTATTTGCCTACCCTCATGACATTTTATACTTGTGTAGCTTTATTTACTTTATGTAATATCTATACTGGTCCCTCTTTTCTGTACGTTTACATTAAATGGGAACTTCAAACCTCAAAAAGGATGCAAAAGCACCATAAAAGTGTCATAAAGTTTCCATACAACTATAACTCCATTAGTTAGTGAGAGATGTCCAAATTATGAATGCATGAGTTTCAGTGAATCAGTTGATTTGAATCAGAGTGATTCATTTATGATTATACTGATCTGGTTCCCGAGTTCAATTCACTGACTCCACTTGAACTGAAACAGAAGATTAGCAGTGAATATTCAGTTAAATATCAGTTTGATCTACAAAGCTATTGTATGACTTTAAAGCACAATTCACATGAATTATGTTTGTGATATTTGTGCAGCCTTTTTGAAGCTTGAATGTCCCAGTTGTAATGCAAATTATAAATCCAGAATTATCTGAGTTGAAATTAAAGGGAAAAAGGGCCATCAAAACCAGAAAACCAGCTGATTCATTCATGGATTGGACTGATCTGGTTCAACTCACTGACTGAGTTGCACTGAAGCAGAAGATTGGAAGTGAATAACTCCTTACATTTTACAAAGCTTTTGTATGACTTCAGAAGACATATAGTAACTTTAATGATGCCTTTACAATCATTGTGAAGCGTGAACGCCTCAGTCACCATTTATTGTTGCAATGATTAGCAATGAATTGAAACATTCAGAGTGATTCATTCATGAATCAGACTGATCTGGTTCAACTCACTGACTGAGTTGCACTGAAGCATAAGATCAGCAGTGATTACTTATTTTTTTGATCTACAAAGTTTTGTATAATAGACACATAATAACATTAATGATGCTTTTACAATCATTTTAAAGCTTGAATGCCATTATTGTAGCAATGATCAGCAATGAATTGATTGATTCAGAGTGATTCATGGATCAAACGGATCTGGTTTAACTGCCTCCAGTTGCCCTAAAAGATTAACAAACAGTGAATAATGACTTTTGGTTTGATCTACAAAGCTATTGTAAGACTTCAGAAGACTTATAATATAACTTTGATGCTTTTACATTCATTTTGAAGCTTGAACGACACAATGATCAGCAATGAATTGACGGATTCAGAATGATTCATTCATTGATTGGACTGATCTGGTTCAACTGATTCCATTTGCACTGGAACAGAAGAGTAATGATGAATAATTAAAGCTGCAAGCAGGGTTGAAAGGGCCCTCGCACCCAGGCTCACCATCACCTGGTGGCTTTAGGAAAACAGCAAACGGTGGCCAATATGGATTTAAAGGGTTAATTTAGAAGTCATATGTGCCAGTCTTCCTGCTACCAGGTGGTGGCGCCATGACTATAACTGGATACTGGCATGTAGATGACTTCAGGCCAGCACTTTTGTCAAACATATAAAGTTTGGTGCAGAGTGAACATGGTAGGTTTGAGTTGGTGCAAAGCATAACGTATCCTGTTGCCAACAATATTGGCCTTTGGATGACTTCAGGCTAGGACTCTTACCAAACGTGAAGTTTGGTGCAAATTGAACATTGCATGTTTAAGTTAAAACAAGTTATTTCCTGTTGCCAGCAGATGGCGCTATGATTATAACAGAATATTGGCCTTTAGATGTGTTCAGGCCAGGACTCTTATCGAACGTGTGAGGATTGGGGCTGATCTGACATTGCATGCCTGAATTATAACAACTTCCTTTTTCATGGCAAAACATCAAAGTTTGTCAGACCGCTACAGACACGCCCTTCAAAGAAAACTCAAGATCTTCGCAATTGAACGTCACAAAGGGCTTTAGATTACACTGAACAAATTTGGTGTTGATCTGTGTAAATCTCTAGGAGGAGTTTGCTTAAATACAGCACTTGAAACATGGCAAAATCGGCACAAATTTTGTCAAGAAAATTCAAAATAACAGACTGCCTGTTGGGTTTTGGACTTCGTACCGGAGGGGAGGATATTGGTGTGTTACGTGTGTCTACCGAATTTCGTACATGTGTTTGAAACACAGCTCAAGAAGCACTTGTTCAAATCCTTCACTTCTGAAACCCATATCAGATGTAAATTTTCACCACTTTTGGCGCGTGTGAGTTTTCGAGCATGTTTAAGCCCTCAAAATGCAATTAATTTTGGAGAAGAAAATCTGAACAATTTCACCACCGGTGCTCGGGCCCTAATGACAACTTTAATGATGCTTTTTCAATTGTGTTGATCATTGAATGATGCAATGATCAGCAATGAATTAGTGAATTCAGAGTGATTCATTCTTGGATCAGACTGATCTGCTTCAACTGACTCCAGTTGCACTGAAACAGAAGATTAATAGTGAATAATGACTTAAATTTTGGTTTGATCTAAGCTATTGTATAACTTATTGTAAAAATATATAACTTCAGTGATGCTTTTTGAAAGCCTCATTTGCCGTTTTTTTGTAAAGCATGTAGGAAAAAAGTAATCAAGGCCAGAATATGGAAAGACGTGAGGCTATAATGATAGTATTTTCAGTTTTAGATTAACTATTCATTTAATTAAAAGAAAACATAGTATAACAGTAATGTTTATGACATGTTTTGATGAAATTCATCTTCTAAGGAACTCCTTTGTGAAGCTAGTCGGGTGTTTCAGTGTTTGTTTATTTATGAGAAAGGAAAGACAGCATGCGCTGGAGTGTTCAACTTGTTATTAGGTTTTCAAACCGGGGGTTTATGTTGTCAAGATAACATAATACATAATTTACACCAGGCTTATCTGCCTTAATCACACTAAGAATGAGCAATGCATTATGGGTACCACTTAACCTCTGACATTCAGCTTACAGCTGATGCTTCCCGCCAGTGGGCCGGATCTAGAAATGAAAATCTCTTGGAGGAGCGTTTCTCTGTCAAAGCAGGTGATGCACCCAGGAGAGCTTCAGGAGCAGTGAAAAGAGACGGAAAGAAGCCCCTTTCTCTTCTTGTCACTCAGTGTTAGACGTGGGTGACACTGTGAAAAGTTTATGCTCTCCCACTGAGATGTGTGAGTATGTGTGTGTGCAAAACACAGGACACCTGTCACTATGTGGAGGAGCTAGAAAATGCCTCAAAATCTGGGTATTGGAGGTTGAGAGTCCGCCGGTCGTAATAGGCCATCAGGTCCTGATATGTGCACCTGGGTCCTGTCGCAAGAGTACCGGTCCACAGCTGGAGGAGACAATGGTGTCATTACACCACCCAAATCCATCACAGCTCCAGATAACCCATAATAAGACTCATATGTCTCCGAAAGAATGCATATGTTTTTTACTAAGTGCATTTGACAAAGAACGCATGCGGAAAATCCCTGGTAGGGATTCGAACACCTGCTTGCGAATATGTCAGAAATCTGGGCAGAAAAGCAAAGATAACCCACCCACACGGAGACAGATTAGTGTGCGGTGGATGACTTCCACCATGCCAAGCACCTTTTGATTAATATGTTTGCATTGCAAAGTGCTATGCATTTCTACCAGGATGCTCTTGCACATGCAAAATAATAAGCATCTTTTTCCTGAGATGCTGGCATGCTGTCTCGCGCTAGAGTTTGGAGTGCTTTCAGTCTCTTGTTTGGACAGATCTGACAAAGCCTTTGAGTTTAACAACAGCAGTAACTGACTTCTTATCAAACAGAATGTGAATTTTTAAAGACGAGTTTCCATTAAAGAAATGCCAAAGGGGATGGGATCCGTCCCAGCCCTGTGAAAACATTAGTCACATCTCTTCTTGTTTAAGGGGGGTCTGAGAATCACGCCTATCAAGGATGCCTGTGGAGAGATACATGCAATGAAATGAATGAGAATGAATGAGAGGAGTGTTATGTGCTTGATAGTGGTGTTGCGCATAGAAGGGGGCGTTCATATGGAGGATGTGTTCGTTTAGTGCTATTTTTTACTCAAGATGTGTTCCTGTTTTCCTTCTGAGTGTTTTTTAATTGTATGTTTATATCAGGGTCAGAAATTTTGAAGATGCCACAGAATTGTTCATATATCTGTAAGGGGCAAAAAACAATGATTCATTCAGAAACAAAACAATTGTGATGGTCTTTATGAAGGAGTCACTGAGTCATTAGTTTAACAGATTTTTTTCAAGAACTGATTCCTTCCAATATGCTTACTTTCATAAAAAAATGGCATGCATGTCCAAATTCGTAGTATTACTTACACTGAGATTCTTAAATGTGCACTCGATGGACACTCTGCTATCACACAAAATCATGGGAGGGCATTTGTGAATGCCAGTTAAGTCAAGTGACAGTGACAATATAGCGATGAAGCACGTCTGAATTTCATTCATTCTACTCATATTTATAGTATACAGAACTTACTTTTTTAACAGTTGTAATTCGTGAAGTAATTTTCAAATCAAATATAGTACCTACTACACAGCGAGTGATTTCGGATGCAGCTGGAAACTGTTCTGTGGGCGATTCACTGATTCGTTCACTCAAGCGATTCAACACTAATAAGTTGCTTTGGCTTCGAAATATTTCTTCAGCTGCTTGTAAGTTGCTCAATGTTACTTGTCTATTGAACTGCTATACACTAAAAAAAATTAGGGCCTAGTAAATTTTACAAATAATTAAAGAAACCGCAAGAAACAAATGGAGTGTTTTCATGACTCGTCATTAATTGGCCATATTGGCAGCACTGAATGTAAACAGTGCCACTGAACCGAACAAAACTTGCATATTTCACTGATTATTGCTGCTGAAAATGATCAATTATTGTTATGTTTTGGGCTGTTCTAATCGGTCAGACCAGGAAAAACATTTGGAGTACTACAGACTGTCAAAAGTTATAACAAATCAAGGAGAAGAGTGCAAAAACTGTCTGAGGAACAAAAGGCTTTGTGGTTGGCCAAACTGAATTAGGATTTCCAGGGCAAGAATCTTGACAACATTAGTGTTTGTTCTTATCATTTCCGGTCAGGTGGGTGAAATGTTAGGCTAATATCTTAATTAATACTGCTCGTATGTATCTTTGCCACCTATTACCTTCAGTTTGTCAAAATATTGCGCCCTTTCCTGCTTACTAAGTCCTTCTCTATATGATTTAGCAGCTTCTACACATTTTTTCTGGAATTTAGATAGCCTAAATTAGCCGAACAACATTTTCAGTGGTATGCTGCTGTTTACATTCGAGTGTCACCAATATGGCCGCTCATCCTGGTAACTGACCAAACTGTGACAAATATAAAACATTACCCTTGCTGTTGTGCGTGCTGAACGTTTTGCTTAAAAAAAAAAATAAATAAATATTCTAATAACTCATTTCACATTAAATGTGGATGTTGATTTTATATTAATTTATAAGTAATCATGTTTTATTAAATGAGCAAATTTGCCGCTTTCAATATCATTTAAATTAATTAAATGGACGTTTTTGACAGTAATACTGTATTCTTGTTCAATTAAAGTTTTTCTGACACTATACGCACGCGGATGCGTCGCTTCGCGTTTTAAGACATCCTGCAAAGTACAAAAAAAGGCAGACCAACTTTTCAAAACGCGTCAAGAGTGTTCCAGTCCGTTACGCTCCGTCTAGCTGTTGAACGCAAGAACGCGTCCTGTGTAAACGCCTCCCAACACCTGCGGCGGGAAATACCTTGTGGAGCAGCAGCTTACACTCAGACTAAATATAGATCCATCGCGAGGGAACCCGGACACCGCGCCTCCCCTCGCACAGCTCGTTTATCTGCATGTCGTGATTAGCTAGAAAGTTTGTTTACATCGGTGACATCTTTTACTGTTTTTTTTTTTTTTCACAGGAAAAACTGGATTGCATTAGAGAAAAAGACCTTAACCTTAAAAACTACACACGCGTAAAGCGCATTTTTAACTCATTGTTCTTGGCAGTGCGCACACGCTGTCCAACAAGTGCGTGCTCGAAGCTCAACTGCTGTGTCTTAAGAAACTGAAACTGAAGAGAAAATCATATGGAGATCAGTGCCTAACGACCTGGAGATCGAATCGATCCACGCAACCTCGTCAAACACGCACATACTTTGTCGCATTGATAAAAATGCGCGTTTGTTTGATGCGCGTCGTGTGAACTGGTGGATTATTTGGATCTGCTAGTTTCCCCGCCGATGGAGCCGCCGTAATTCGTTGTCTTGGTCATTTTTACATCAAACTAAAGAGCGGGGGTTTTGCTTATATGGTGAAGATTCAAACCCAAAAGCCTTACATCTAGACCACCAGTGACCTGTGAAGACTTGTAAATCCCTATACCTGGTTTCTTGGAGAGGGCTGCGCAATTGCGCACGCTGCGAGAGTACTATAGGACCTTTCCATGGAATCAACTCCACGCTTAATCTCCAGTGAGGGTTTCGGTCCGATCTGATGCGGGGTAAAAAGTTGCCGTCCGGACAGTAAATCACATATATGAGGATCAATACACACGTGCTGGTCAACATAAATTGCAAAAATGCCTATGCATCCGGTGACTTCCACTTTGATGTACCGGGGGATCTGCACCATTCCTGATATCCTATCGTACCGGGCACCGGTCAACCTGCCTGAGGATGAAGTGGAAGGTGAGTAAGAGCGTCCTGATGGTGTTTGAAGCTCATAATCTGTTGTATTCTCTATGAAAACGACTCAATTGCTACTATTTTTCGCGTTGCTTTAGTGTATTTTAACGTTTCCTAGACACAAGGTCGGTGTTTTGCGCACCTGTTCCGCGTTTTATTTTCCCCCCTCATATCTTACTGACCTAATTTCGATTTAAAATGTTGTAAGTGAACAGTGAAGAGAAATAGTGATTTTTCTGTTTGGTTAGAACAGTTTGGATGGATTCAGCACCATGGACAGCGCAGCTCACTTAAAACGCGTGAAAATCCCGTTACCTGTGCCTTTGTTTCTCTATGAGGTGAATAAATCTGATGGTGTGATTTATGGAAAGTAGGTCTATCACAAGCCTGCAGAAAGACCTGTGAGCGGTTTTCTGCAGTTGTGACATCTCCTTGGCTTAAAACTTGCAGCTTTTCAGCCCGTGTGAGTGAGTAAATCAAAAGTGAATCTAAATATAAAGTCTTTAACAGGCCATGCTAAGCTGTGAAACAAATTCTAGTTTTATCTTTAGATTCTGAAACATAATAAATGCATATTAAGTTCGACAGAGTATTTCCAGTTTCTCATTTGTGTCAAAGTTTACCCTGAGGACTAACTATATATAATAGTACAAAACATAAGTTGTATACCTTTAATAGAATTGTCTTTTCTAATTAAAATGATGCTTTGTGTGATTTGTAGAGAGCAGGTCTCTGGTAAGTCAGCAAACAGACCTGTTTGTGGTACGCAGCACTCATTTGGAGCCCAAATTTTTGTTTTTGACACCATGTCGTAAAACCAACAACTTTAATTTTTATTATCTGAAACATATTGCACTGTATTCTATGCAAATGAATAGGATGGTTGATTTAAGCATATACTGTTTCCCATTCTTGCTCATGGAATACCACTAAATTGCACATTTTGGATGTCTTCCTTAATGAACTTGGTTCAGATCATCAGCTCATTAATATTGGCACCAAGACCTGAACTGGTGCATCAGATAGAGCGACATCCAAAATGAGCAGTGCTGCAGACCAAGGAAAACCATTGGTTTACCTTGATAAGTATCCAATTAAATAAAATCATTAAAATGTAATTTGAACTAGACACAGCATGCTCAATACCAGGAAATAAATGTCTTTTTATTTGAAAAAATAAAAGAAAATGCGTCCCCCCCTCCCCCATCACCATGCAATGCTTTTGCCAACTATAATCAGTTTAGCGTAATCACATTGCATCAAAATCCCATGCTTTTTCATTTAACTTCTATGCATGTTTGCAAAATTAGAAATCAATTTGTTATTTAATTGCAAAAATTTAAACGTTTGTAATGTCAAACTGTGTCATCAAATGCATTCACTCAGATTAGTTTTTTCATTAAACTTTGTATATTGACGTCTGACTGGTGTGATTGTCAGCTCAGTTCAAAGTGCCTTTCCAGATCAATCTTTTTGTGATTAGGATTTAATTAGGTATCCCAGCACCTCATTGCAATTCCATTCATCAAAGGATGTTTTCTATGTTTTCTAGTACATCTAGTTAAATAAAAATGCTATAACCTAAAATCTCAAGGCTGATACTCATGCTCTTAACCCTTGAAAACCTGCTGGTCTGAACTAACACAAGATGAAATGGCGATAAAGAGACAAATGCAAAAAATGACAGGTCACATATGGATGTTCCCTGTAGTACATGATTGTGTGTGTTCTGTTCATACACAGATATCAGTGTGTGAATTAGTCAATCTATGTGCAAATGTGCCTACATGTGGTAGAACATTGTAGTTTGTGTGTACACAGAGGTGGAAAGTATACAGTAAACATGAAGAGACTCGTCATCTCCCATAACCGTTTTGCTTTTACACAGATTTTCAATCTCAAGCAAATATAAATGTAGCTCATGGACCAAATTGTTGGTGCACTTGCCTCACGCTGACGAAGTAGGCCATGTTCATTCTCATCCTTAGGATATATAGTTGTTTATTTGTGACTCTTGAGTTTGAGCCAGATTTTTATATTTTGCTTTGAACTCGTATGGCACGCTGGGGGCAGAAACCAAGATGTAATTTGTGAGCTAGATCCGTGCATCTTTATTTTAGTTAGCAATATTTCATCATAAACCCGTCCTTATTCAAAATGAAGAATGAGGATAAGAGCTTCAGCTAAAGCTCGAAGAATTCATTATTATTCTTTGCTGAAGATTGCTTAAAGTCTGGTTCATCTAAAAGACATTATCTCTTGACTGTATGCTCAAACACACTGGACATCTTAACCCGTCGATAACGTCCTTTAAAAGATTAGTTCAGACAAAAACGAAAATTCTGACATTTACTCATTCCAGACCTTTTTTGTGGTAGAGAGCTAAGATGAATTGAGAATGGAGCTTTTAAGCTTTCCACTTCATTCAGATGAATCATGTGCTATATTCCAAGTCTTCCGAGGCCATACAAAAGCTTTGTGTAAAGAACAAACAGCAATGAAAGTCATTATTCACTGATAATCCTCAGTTGGAGTGAGCTGTTAACCACTGAGAGTGAATCAAATGAGTCAGATTAGTGAATGAATCAGTTAGACTTGTTTAGTGAACTGGTTCAGTTGATTCATTTGCTGAACACTTACTCAACCTCAGGCCATCCAAGATGTATATCAGTTTGTTTCTTCATCAGAGCAGATTTGAAGAAATTTAGCATTATATCACTTGTTCACCATTGGATCCTCTGCAGTGAACGGGTGCCGTCAGATTGAGAGTCCAAACAGCTGATTAAATCATCACAATAATCCACAAAAAGTTTCCATTAAGATGACTCCAATGTATTCTGTCAATATTATTGCTTTCTCAAGTGAAGAAGTCATCTCGTCTGAATCAGGAGAGAAATACACATAGATCAAGCATGGTTTACAAGTGAAAACAGTCTAAAACATGTCAGAACAAATATGTGGGTGGATTGTGATGTGAGAGGACAACAGGGGAGCAACTTTTTCACAGGATAAGGCGTTATTATGGATTATAGACTCAAATGTAGCACAAAAGTCACTTTTATGATGTGTTTATGTAATTTTGTCTTTGAAAAGACCAGCCAGAATATTCCATAAAACTCACATTTGGTGTTCAGAGTTTGTTTTTGTATAACAGATAAGTACTTCTTTTACCCATCATGATTCACAAGTCCTAGAAAGCCGCTTTTTGTTGGACTTTATTCACTATGAACCAGTGACCCATATGATTCACATGAACTGAATAAACATCCATTACCGGTAGGGCTTTCACTGAATGCACGTTTAGTGCAAACTGGCAGCTGCACGCCTTTGTGAGAGTGAAATTCAGTTAATGCGCAGGGTCCTCCGTGCGCCGGGAATTACCCAGCTGTTAACCGCATCCGACGTCATGCGCCACATGGTCTTTTTATGGCAGTGCATGACAATCAGACATCAAGCTTGTTTGGAATTTCATTAAAAGAGGTTGGCAGCGGTGACGGAAGCAAATAAAGCCATGATTAAATTTGGTGCTGTGGATGGATTTCAGAAAGCAATCTCAAAACCCATTGTCACAGGGATGGTAAGGGTGCCATTTGCCGCCTCTGAGAGCACGCCAGCCCCTCTTGATCAAGGAAACGCTGACAGCACATGGTGGACTGTTGTACTGATGTTTTACACACAGAGTCATATTCAGCCTCAGGGTCCAAATAACTGTTAAAGGCGCTGCTTCTCAGTCAAAAATTGATTAAACTAAAGGGGGCGTATCAGAGAAAACAGGATTTTCCTTGCTTTTCTTATACTTGAACATGATGCTCCTTCTTAAGTCCAATAAGAGCATTTATGGAAACTAGGCTGCAAAAACATGTTTTTCAGAAATCATTGCAGTATCTGTGACATCACAACAGCTACTTAGCATTCAGCAGCTTCACACACCATTGTGACAAACAACACTCTAAAACATTGCTGGGTTGTTTTAACCCAAACTTGGGCAAAATATGGACAAACCCAACTTTTGGGTTAAAAATGTAATTTAAAAATATTACCCAGCAGCCGGGTTTGTCCATATTTTACCCAGGTTTGGGTTGAAACAGAGTGAATGTGAGCTACAGCACTATGCAGAGGGCTAACCAATCAGAGCAGAGATTGCAATTTGGGATTGAAATTTGTTTCACACAGATTTTTTTTTTTTTTTTTTTTTTTTACCGAAATGAATACTTTTAGACATTAAACTGATCAAAATTAAATGCATTTATAATGTTACAAAATGTTCTGTTTTAAATTTATGATGTAACAGAAAATTAAAAAGTTCTAAATGCTATTAAGAATCCTGAAAAACGTATATCAAATGTTTTCAACATAATAAGAAATGTTTCTTAAACACAAAATCAGCATATTAGAATGATTTTTGAAAGATCATGTGATACTGAAGACTGGAGTAATGATGCTGAAAATTCAGCTTTGCATCATAGGAATAAATTACATTTGAAATATATTTTAATGTATTTTTGATTAGATTTGATTAGATTTTGATTACCATATTTTTGTGTTACAAATGATGTAGGAAAAGTAATAGATTAATATATGTCAAGAGAGCAACTTAAAAAATCTACATCATAACATGAGTTCTGACCTTTGTCACAAAAGACTTTCTTCGTTGCCTTTTTCTCTATCATACTTTAGAAATCATAAGAAATTATGTATCAGTACAAAACTTAAAATCTCAAAATTCATGAAAGGCATTTTAAAATCAGACTATGCATTAACACAGAAAATGTAGATCAAAATCATATTACAAAATGTTTTCATTCATGAGTTATAAAAATGTAAATCTGGATAGTGCATTTTTATGTCTGTGTTCAAAAATGGGAGTGACAGTTAAAGGGTTAAATTGTAATAATATTAAAACAAAATGTTATTGTATTTTTGATTAATAAATGCAACGTTGGTGAGCATAAAATAGATTTTTCAAATGCATTTTAAAATCTCACTGATGTCAAAATTTTGTGTGGTATTGTAGTTATTAATAAGTATTTAAATTAAATGTAATAAATAATAAAGAAAAAAAACACTGAACACAGAATGTAAATCATATATATATATATATATATATATATATATATATATATATATATATATATACATATATAACTTTGCAATAAATAGATGGGTCAGACAAAGTATAAATAAATAATATTTTTTAATTAAATTTTCAATTAAGTTAAACTTTCAACTCGCATATATCTAGTATGATAAAACAGTGCTGCTTTTTTACGTGTGACTGGAAAAAGCGGAAATGACATACTGTGCCTTTAAAGCATATAAAGGAGGTTTTCCTTCCACATCAAAGTCACTTTAAAGCCAGTTAGTTCACTCAGTGGCCATATTCATGATATGCAATTATGTTCCAGTGACATTTTACAGTTTTACAGTGACAGCCACCATATTGGGCGTTATTACATATCAATGAAACAACTCTCTCTCTCTCTCTCTCTCTCTCTCTCTCTCTCTCTCTCTCTCTCTCTCTCTCTCTCTATATATATATATATATATATATATATATGTATATATGTATATATGTGTGTGTGTATACATATGCACCTAAAAAAAGATATGTTTTGTGTAGTTTCACAGCAAATCAAGCAAGCATTCTGTAAACTTAGCCAGAGGATTTAATTTGACTTTAATTTGACTTTAACTCTCTAAATCCCTAATGCACCTTTATGGGAAAACAAGGACATTTATATTCTGTTTCTGTGTTCAGTGTTTTTTTTTTTTTTATGTATCAAGGCTTTATATATCAACTTTGAAGTTTCCACATTTTGCATGCTGAATTTGGATGATGTATCTTAGAGTGAATGTATTGTACTGATGTGACACTGTCTGATGGATGCACATCTGTCTGATTTAGCTGACAGCAGCGTAACCAACTGAATAATCTGACAGATGGTTTCAGTACGAGGGAAAATTCAACCAATTTTCCAGTGATCTACTAGCATAACAGTATAAGAAATTAGTTTCTGCTCATAAAAATTGTTCATAATGGTAACTAACATCATTCTCACTAATGAGAACTACTTATCCTTTGATTTCTACTAGTTCAGATTAATTTGCATACTAGGAAAACCATGTAAGCGTTACATATGTGGTTATGTTCAAAAATAAATTTATTTAAACACAATAGCTTTCTAGATTGATTTTGTGCGTCCAGAAACGTAGTCAAATTGTAGAATTTTCAATAACCCTAACCAAATTAAACTGAGGAAAACCTTTCCATGTAATTAAATTAAACATTTTCTTAGAACAGATTTGTCCTTGTTGTATGATTTTAATTTATTTATGGCCCTAGATGCAATCAAAATGTCAAGGACATCTGAATACGTTTTACTTTTTTTTTTTTTTTTTTTTTTTTACCAAACATTGGTTATTGATTTTTCTTTTTGGCATAAATAAATAAATAATCTTTTTTTAATTTAGTAGAGTGCTAAATTAAGTGATTTTGAACAATTGATTCCAGGCTTACATTAAAAATTTACTCTTATTATTTTCATTTTAGTGTCTGAGTCAGTGTGGATTTGCGTAAATCCGATGTGGCATTCAGTCCCAATGCAAATGGAAGTAAACATCTGTTTTGTGAACCTGAATGGATTGAAATAAAAGTTGACAAAAAAATTGATATGCATTAGCTTTTGAAAGATTTTAAAGCTGAGCTATTGAACTTTAACTCAATATATACATTCAATATATGCTCATTTAGCACACAGCTTACTTGTTATAACATTTATGTGACCTTCTTATGGGTCTGCATGTATTTGTCTCAAAGGAATATTATTATAATACCATCCCTCTATTGCAAATTTTTACTAAACCATTATAAAGACATTAGAGTAGTTTACCCAAAATGAAAAGTTGCTGAAAATGTAAATTTTGCAGGTCATTCCAGATGTAGATGAGTTTCTTCATCTGAACAGATTTGGAGAAATTTAGCATTATGTCACTCACCAGTGGATCTTCTGCAGTGAATGGGTGCCATCAGAATGAGAGTCCAGAGCTGATAAAAGCATCACAATAATCCACAAGTCACACAAATTAGTCCACCAATTAATGCTTTTTGAAACAAGCTTTAAACTTCACTTGACTTGCTTTAACTTCAAAGTCCATAATATTGCTTTCTTCAGTAAGGAATTTGTCTTGTCTGAATCAGGAGAGAAATATGCATAGATCATAACAACAAATATGTCGATGGACTGTGATGTGAGAGAACAACAGAATAAAGACATTCTTCATGTTATTATGGATTATGGACTTGTATTTTGTCCAGAAGTGAGAGTTTAAAGTTAAAATGCCTTCATAAGTTTGTTACTTCCATGCAGCTTTTTACTGCACGGGACATTAATTGATAGACTGGAGTGGTGTGGATTACTTGTTGATTATTGTGATGTTTTTATCAGCTATTTGGACTCTCATTCTGACGGCACCCATTTACTCCAGAGGATCCATTGGTGAGCGAGTGATGTAATGCTACATTTCTCTAAATCTGTTCTGATGAAGAAACAATGTGCAGTTTGTCTCCCTAAAACTTTGAAAGCAAGTCTAAATATCCTTTTAAGTTGCAGATAATGGACTTACAAGTGGTCATTTTATGAATCCGTGTATGTATTACTTAGGTAACTCAGTAATCCATAATTGGAAACGTGCCCTGGATATTAAGTAATATTTATGCGCTACTACCATACTACTTAATGATTCGGGAAGCCCAGCATTTTGTGATTGTATTAGACCACACTGATAAATGCTCTGACTGCAATAAAACACATTCATTCTGTTATACTTCTCTGTCTATAAATGTAATGGTCACCGTAGGAGTAAAATCACGGTTTGGGTAAATTCGGCACACATTGCAGAAGGTACAAATCCGTTTCCTGTCAGAGTACAAGTAAAGAAAGATCAGTTGGCTGTTTGGCAGGTAGACTGGTTTAGAAATAGACATACAAACAGAGGAGTGATTCACTTGAACGTATCTCACTGACAGCTGAACGGGAGAGCAAACAAACCCTCCACTAGCCAAGGTCTGCTTCCTGTTTCTTTTCCCTCCATCATATTTCTCTTTCCACACGCTGTCTGTTTTGCAGGAGGGTAAATGAGAGGAAGCAGACGGACAATGGCGTATCTTCTTTTTGTATCTTTCATTTGACGCAAATCCGGAATAACTTCATTTTTCATCTTCCTTCTGTGATCTGATTTGTTTGCAGAGCAAGAAAAAATGTTCCTTTTTTAAGAATTGCAATAGCTTGAGGACACAAAAAAGAGGACGAGGAATATATTCTGAGTGTTAGAAATTAAAAAAAATGCCCTTGTTTTCCCATAAAGGTGCATTAGGGGATTCAGAGAGTTAAAGTCAAATTAAATCCTCCGGCTAAGTTTACAGAATGCTTGCTTGATTTGTTGTGAAACTACACAAAACATATATTTTTTTAAGCGCATTTACTTTAGTGTTATGTTTCATTGATATATAATAACGCCCAATATGGTGGCTGTCACTGTAAAATTGTAAAGTGTCACTGGAACATAATTGCATTTCATGAATATGGCCACTGAGCGAACTAACTGGGTTTAAAGTGACTTTGATGTGGAAAGAAAACCTCCTTTATATGCTTTAAAGGCACAGTATGTAATTTCCGCTTTTTCCGGTCACGCGTATGTGAAAGTTCTGTTATAATGCTACTCTGTGCGTTCGTCCTGTCTAATAAAGCACAATACATATTAAAGCGTCTTTGGTGTTTCAATGTTTTCTATAAAATAAAAGTGTGTTTCAATGACACAGTGACAAGTTACGGGTCACTAAATTCTTTATTTCTCTAATTTTAAATATTCTTGGAAACATTTGGGATGATGTAAGTTGCAAGTCAACAGAATATACAACACTGTTCTAGTGGTTTTATTAATGCATTAATGGGTGACTAATTGTACTTTACTATATTACCACACACCAAACAGATAAAGAGACAGAAATATTTACTTTATTTTCAGTTTAAATCATTTTATCATGCAATAATCTGACTTTATAATGCCTTGATTGACCAATCAGAATAAAGATACCTAAGGAAGCCAGTTTACTCCACTGAACAAAACAAAACAAAAAAAATGTTCAACTTCACTTTTTTTTCAACAACTTTTTTCTCAGAATTGAGAGATATAAACTTGCAGTTCTGAGAAATGAAGTCTGGTTTGTGAGATATAAACATAGAGTTCTGACTTTTTTTCTCAGAAATGCATAATATAACTTGAAATTTTGAAAAATGAAGTCAAAATTGTAAAATATAAATGTAAATTTATATCTCGCAATTCTGACTTTTTTTTCGCAATTCTGATCTAATTTTCTCAGAATCGAACCTTGAACCTTGATAAAGTCAGAATTGCAAGATAAACATGCAGTTCTGACTTTTTTTTTTAATTGCGTGATATGAACTCTCAATTGCAATAAATAAAGTCAGAATTGTGCGATTAACACATGCAATTATGATTTTTTTCCTCAAGATTCTGACTTTTTTATTAGAATTGTTAGATATAAGCTTGCAATTCTGACTTTTTTTATCAGAATTGCAATATGAATGTGCAATTATGGCTTTTTTTCTCGGAATTGCAATGTATATTTTCTCAGAATTGTATGATATAAACTCAGTTGTGAGAAATAAAGTCAGAATTGCACGATTAAAAACATGCAATTATGACTTTTTTTTCCACATAAGGGGCAGAAACAGGTTTCATAGATTCCAGAGAACCATAAAGTTATCATTGTTTCTGCTTTTATTTGACTGTAAGAATTAGTTTTATGTAACCTAAATTTGATATTTCTGTGTGTGTGTGTTTGTTTTGTCATTTAAATGATATTCCACAATTTGGAACAATACTATAATAGCATAATAAAAGTAACCAAACAAGTGTCTAACAATTATGTATTTGCTAAAAAAATATCTGTCTATAAAGCAGCTGTGGTGCATTTAAAGCTGCTCATGCGTTTCTTTGTTAGGGCAGCTTGTTTCGTGGCGCATGGACAGGAGGGGCAATTTACACACAGTCTGATTTTCAATTACCAGCATACCCACTGGTGAGAACTAGAAGAGAGTTCTGCTTCAGCAGCTTTCCAAAATGGTGCTCCAAATCCCAATTTTTTGAAATAGGATGCCATTTTGTTTTGTGGGTTTTTAGACTACAATATACAAGATCTTCTGACTAGACTCTCACTGCACATGTGTGCATCTGTGTGTATGATGCAAGTGTTTTTTTTAACAGAATGTACGTTCAATCAAATACAAAACCTGACACTGACCTATAGGATTAATTCACTATCATACCCAACCTCAAAACAAGACGCTTGACATTTAAGTGAAGGCACTGCACTTTCAACAAATGGCCCTCTGGGATGGGCACCAACTTGTACCGTGCACACTTGGACTGTTATTTAAAGGTAAAGCGGCTCGAGAGACAGTAGGCTGGTGTTGATAGATGGGGGGCTTTGTTTATTTGTGCTATTTTTCAGCTCTTTTGGGAGGGGTGAAATATGGATCACCATACAGGCTACATGTTCAGGCACTTGAGCCGCCTGTAGTCAAGATCAAACTTGCTGTTTTAATTTTAGATTGAAGCTGTTTATGTGTTCACAACAATAAAATTGCTAATGAGCTGTTTAATAGAACTGTACCATTGCAGCCTTGCTTTTAATAACATCCAGTACTATTTTCAGTATATTTAAAGCTGCAATGGACTGGTTAGTTGATTTCTTGAAATGATATATGTATTTTAGTATTGGATGCACGTTCCAGACTATGTGTAGTTTACATTATTATACCAGTAGATGACGACAAGTGACTAATTCAGATTTGAGTATAGGCATGGTAAATGGAAATGGATAGTTACATTGTTGAAACACTGATAACATAAAATTATAAACATACAAATTACACACAATTAAAAAAAAAAGAAATTATGAAAATTAAAAAAAAAAAAAAAAAAAAAAAGCTGATTTAAAGGATTCATTTAGGAACAAATCAAGTCACTGAATCATTTACTTAAAGGAGAAGTCCACTTCCAGAACAACAATTTACAGATAATGTACTCACCCCCTTGTCATCCAAGATGTTCATGTCTTTCTTTCTTCAGTCAAAAAGAAATTGTATTTTTTGAGGAAAACATTTTTCTCCATAATGGACTGATATGGTGCCCCGAGTTTGAACTTCCAAAATGCAGTTTAAATGCGGCTTCAAACAATCCCAAATGTGGTTGTAAACGTCCCAGTTGAGGAAGAAGGGTCTTATCTAGCGAAACGATCAGTTATTTTCATAAAAATAATACAGTTTATATACTTTTTAAATGGGTCATCGGATGCCCATTTTCCACAAGTTGATATGATTCTTTAGGGTCTTAATGAAAAGTGTATAATATACTTTGGTTAAAAATTCTCAATGGTTGTGTAAAACAACACCCTTTTTACCTTGCCAAAATCAGCTCTTCAAAAATCATCCTGTTCTGGTCGAGGCTGCTTTAAATGTTAATGAGCTCTGCTCGCCCCGCCCCTCTCTTCTCTCTGCTGCTCTGTTTACTTTAGCCGCTAAACTTGCTAACAAGCACGTTATTAGGAAAGTTGATTGCAGATATTCATAAAAACCCTTATACTTACTTCTGCTGTAAGTGAAGCTGGATCACGAATGATTTGCGTGAACATAGACGGATATATGTAGATCGGGAGGCGCATTTCCTTCACAAACAAACTTAATCCACTGCATCTTCAGCGGCTCAGGTTTTGGGAGTAAATAACGACCACTATGTTCATTATTACATCCAGCAACACAACACCTCAGTCGCTCAATCTGAGATATTCTTGTCTAACTTACATCCCTTCTCTGACATCAAAACAAAGGAGGTCGGACTATTACAGCTGGTCTAAGGTAAGACACTCATGTCAGTCAACTATTGTGGGAGCGGCCTCTGTCTGTGTAACGCCACGCCGTCAGGCATCTGAGAACGGCTCGATTTGAAAAAGGGATATTATTCTTACAGATTAATTAAAAACCACTGCATGGATTTTTATCATTATAGGGTAGATTTGTACATACACTGCCAACACACATTAATGTTCAAACAACATATAAAAGTGAACTTTGCATCCGATGACCCCTTTAATGTCAAACGCTTGTCTTGTCTCATTCTTCCCGACCTCTGTTTTTTTTTTCTGGTTCATGACAGTTAGGGTATGTCGAAAAACTCCCATCTCATGTTCTCCCTCAACTTCAAAATCGTCCTATATCGCTGTTTTACCTTTTTTGTTGAGGGTGTTTGATCTTCTTTGCATGTTCACTTTGCAAAGACTGGGTTGGTACTTCTGCAGCGATGTAGGATGATTTTTTTTGTTTCACTAGATAAGACCCTTCTTCCTCGGCTGGGATCATTTGAAGCCGCATTTAAACTGCATTCTGGAAGTTCAAACTCGGGGCACCATAGCAATCCATTGTATGGAGAAAAATGCTGAAATGTTTTCCTCAAAAAAACATAATTTCTTTATGACTGGAGAAAGAAAGAAATGAACATCTTGGATGACAAGGGGGTAAGTACATTATCTGTAAATTGTTGTTCTGGAAGTGGACTTCTTTAATAGGTTTGTTTAAAAACACATTCCTTGAACGTGGTAGATGCGTTGCTGTCTATGCAGGGTCAGAAATCTCTCAGATTTCATCAAAAATATCTTTCATTTGTGTTCTGAAGATAAACAAAGGCCTAACAGTTTTAGAACAACATGAGGGTAAGCAAACATAATTTTTATTTTTGGATATCTATCTCTTTAATTTTTCAGCTTGTAAAACAAAAATAAGTGTACAGTAATTCACTTACAATGGAAGTAAATTCATTACTTGAATATTTCAAATCAATTTCTTTTTTCTGTGATATAAAGCTTTATTTGTATCGAACCCAGAGCATTTCTTTGATTCACTGTTTTGATTAAAATCCTACAAAAGCCTTTGAGAAACACCACCCATCTGAATAACATGTGAAGTGTTTATCTTTATGTTTGTATTTCGACAGAATGTTACTATGTCAGCCGGAATCCTGACTGGCAGCGTGATCGGCGCTTTAGGGGCTTATCCAGAGGAGCAGTTTGTCTGCATGAGCTTTGTGATTCACAGTGGCTCTTGTAATATAGGGCTCACTCAGAGGGTAGGCGTTATGGGGGCGTAAGTTCATATAGGTCAAATACGTCTCTCCCAAATCACAGTAGAAGCAGAGACAACGTTGTGATATAAATTTTGGCTCAGGATTTATAGAGCCTGCTCTAAAAATGTAAGCAGGCTGAGGGCTCAGAGTACACTGAATCAGAAGATGTCAAAGAAGGGAAAGTAACACATAAGATGTCTATGGGCTCATGAAGCTTTTATCATTCTCTCCCTCTCTTCTTTTTCAAACCTTGTGATAGATTTTTAGGAGCAGTTTTTCAGACAGCAGATCAGCGTTCCTTTGTGAATGTTTGACAATGACTGCAGACATCTGCCTTCCGCCGTGAGTCAAACCTCTGTCATCGTGCAATTATCAGGGCGAGAACCAACAAAAGAGAATCTCATTTTATTGAAGTCAAATTCCACATGCTCCTGTGAAACCACGTGGCTCGAGTCGTCAGGTCGAGGCAGTGGAGTGGACAATTAAAAAAAAACAAAAAAACAAAGCAATTAGATTTGATATTGCAAAATTGACTTTATTATATATTATTTATTCCAAATCGTATGCACACACCTTTCATGAGAGGAATAGTTCACAAAATGCTAGGTTATTTTTTTAACCCAAATGCTGGGTTTAGCCTGTTGGGTCATTTTATTGGGTTGTATTTAATATTTTTACTGAGGTGCTGGGTAGTTTTTTATGCACTCTAAAAAAAAAATGCAGGTTTTTTTTTTTTTTTACCCCAAATGCTGGGTTCAGCTCGTTGAGTCATTTGATTGGATTGTTTTTAATATTTTTATCCAGGTGCTGGGTAGTTTTTTGCACTCTAAAAATGCTGGGTTATTTATTTGTTTATTTATTTTTTTTTAACCCAAATGCTGGGTTCAGCATGTTGGTTCATTTTATTGGGTTGTTTTTTAATATTTTTATCCAGGTGATGGGTAGTTTTTCTGCACTCTTAAAAATGCTGGGTTGTTATTTTTTAACCCAAATGTTGAAGATTGGGTTGTTTTTATGATGGGTAGTTTTTCTGGGTTATATTTTTTTTAAACTCAAATGCTGGGTTCAAATGCTGGTGGTGGGTAGTTTTTCTGCTCTCTAGAAGAATGCTGGGTTATTTTTTTAACCCAAATGCTGGGTTCAGACTGTATTTTTATTTATTTATTTATTTTTTTGTAAAATGCTTGTTAAACGAGTTTATTGGTTTGTAATATTGTAAACTATGCTGTATTCACCCAAGTAAACTCAATTTGTCTTATATTTTTGGGTGTTCTTGCTTAATAATAAATGTTCATATTTTAATTACTGCTGTTGGGTGAACAGCAAAACATTTAACCCAACCAGTTGGGTCAAAATAACCCAGCATGTGTTCTGTCCAATATTTACCTAGCGCTGGGTTGCCAAATAACCAAATAAGTTGGATTGTTTTTAACCCAGAATTCTTTAGTGTGCACAAATAGGAAAACTGTATTTGTTTGTTTGTTTATTATTTATCCAATTTATTATTATTTAAAGATTTGTTATGATGCTATTAGTGTGGGGAAAGATACTTTTAAAAATAATGCATTACAATATTGCATTACTCCCTAAAAAGGTTACTAACTGCATTACTAGTACTTTTTTATGGAGAGTAATGTGTTACATTACTTTTGCACTACTTTATTTCATCTATGCTGGGCTTACTTGTTTGTTTTTAATATAATAGCTATATTTTTGGCAAATGTAAAAGCACTTTCACCCTAAAAGTGAAATGAATAAGCCTCAGGACACAAAGTAAGTAACTGGCAACAAAATAAAAGGCGTTACTTATTTAAAAAAGTAACTCAAATATCTTCTTGTGAATTAAAAAGTAATGTGTTACTTTAGTAGTTGCTACTCACAACTCTTTTTGCTTTCATTTTTGTGACATTTGCCTATTTTTTATTCAGTATATATAGTGGAGAGTGATAGGAAAATTTGGAGAGGCTGTGATGTTCATGAGCATGTGTGTTAACCTCTGCACTCTGGCTTTGACTGTGGACCATTTCTCATGTAGAAATTGTGCCATGCAAATTGCGTTTGGCACAGATTTTGTGCCATGTTATGCTGTTACTTAATTTGCATAATTCCTTTAGTGAATTGGACAATAAAACAATGCAGACAGTGTTTGCAAATAAACAGAGCCATCAGCAGACACAATTCATCCTTAGTAAATTCACTCCTTAATCTTTTTATCTTTATTTTACAGTGGAATCTGGAAAATTGCTTTGATTAGATAGTGTTTTATCATCACTGACCTTATGTTTTCAAAAAAAAATGTTGAAGCGTAAGAGTGAAACATGATAAGAATAAGGATGAATTTCACTCTTTAACTCCCATTTTTAAATGCCTTTATTCAGGTGACCGGGAGGCAAATGCAACCGCTTTCCCACAACCCCAAAACCGTGTGTGATTTAGTCTCCTCTGGAGGTTTACAGGATCAGAATGCAAAACGAGAGTAACCCCGTACAACACAGCGGCCCGGCGCTGTATTTAATGCTTATGTGAATACTCCAGAGTCTTGTTAAAATATGGTTACTGTAATATTCAGATCTGCTGGGCCCTCTCACCACACAAGATGGATTAAGCCTGCCACAGATGTTTAAAAATAGTCCGGAGGACATGAACACACAGACACTAGGTGCACATAGACACGCTAGTATGAGACACGCTCTCATTGTCACCCCACAAAGTTCAAGATTGTCTCTGAAGAAATTGATTTTTAAGAGTTTTACATAAAGAGCTCATTTGAGGGAAGCCTGTTGTGGAAGGGGGATGGACGCCGCTGATAGATCTCCACCGGGGAAATGAGAGATTATGGAATATAGCTGACGGGAATTGCCAAGTGTGGGAGTGGAGTCATTAAAAGTATTGCTGGAATGAATGAAAGCATTTATATGCTTTTTTTATGAAGTCAATGTAGGCTGTGTTTTTAAATGTATCTGTCTATCTGTCTGTCTATCTATGTATCTATCTATCTATGTATCTATCTATCTATCTATCTATTTATCTATCTGTCATTCTGCTGTTCTGTTATTCTACCATTCTATCTGTTGTTCCATCCATCCATCCATCCATATTGTTCTGCCATTCTGTCTGTCATTCAATCTATCTATCTATCTATCTATCTATCTATCTATCTATCTATCTATCTATCTATCTATCTATCTATCTATCTATCTATCTATCTATCTATCGTTCTATCTATCGTTCTGTCTATCGTTCTATCGTTCTATCTATCGTTCTATCTATCGTTCTATCGTTCTGCCATTCTATCTGTTATTCTATCTGTTCCATGCATCCATCCATCCATCGTTCTATTGTTCTGCCATTCTATATGTCATTCAATCTATCTATCTATCTATCTATCTATCTATCTATCTATCTATCTATCTATCTATCGTTCTATCTATCGTTCTATCTATCGTTCTATCTATCGTTCTATTGTTCTATCTATCGTTCTATTGTTCTATCGTTCTGCCATTCTATCTGTTATTCTATCTGTTCCATGCATCCATCCATCCATCGTTCTATTGTTCTGCCATTCTATATGTCATTCAATCTATCTATCTATCTATAGATGGAACGATAGATAGAATGATAGAACTATAGAACAATAGAACACTAAAACGATGGAGGGACGGTAGACAGACAGGCAGATAGATAGATAGAAAGATGGATGGATGCATAGATGGATGGAACAACAGATAGAATGGCAGAACATAAGAGAGCGATGGACGGATGGACGGATGGAATTACAGAATGGAAGAATGAAAGAACATTAGATAGAACGATAGATAAAATGATAAATAGAACGATAGACAGAACGATAGATAGATAGACAGATAGATAGATGATAGATAGATATTGTTCTGCCATTCTATCTGTCATTCCATCCATCCAATCTATCTGTCCATCCGTCCATCCATTCATCATTTTATCGTTTTATATATTATTCTATCTATCTATCTATCTATCTATCTATCTATCTATCTATCTATCTATCTATCTATCTATCGTTCTATCGTTCTGTCATTCTATCATTCTATCTATCATTCTATCTATTGTTCTGCCATTCGATCTGTCATTCTATCTATCTATCTATCTTTCTATCTATCTATCATTTGTTCTATCGTTCTATTTATCGTTCTATTATTCTGCCATTCTGTCTGTTGTTCTATCCGTTCCATCCATCCATCCATCCATCGTTCTATCTATTGTTCTGCCATTCTACCTGTCATTCTATCTATCTATCTATCTGATAGATCTGGTAGATGGAACAATAGATAGAATGATAGAATGATAGAACAATAGATAAAATGATGGAGGGATGGATGGACAGACAGATAGATAGATAGATAGATAGATAGATAGATAGATAAAATGATGAATGGATGGACAGACACACAGACGGACAGACAGACAGATGATAGATAGATGGATGGATGGATGGATGGTTGGAAGGAATGGATAGAACAACAGATAGAATGGCAGAACAATAGATAGAGTGATCTATCCTTCTGTCTGTCTCTCTGTCTGTGTATTCATAATAGATGAATAACTTTAAATGAAAAACTAATGAGAGAGCTCTTGCATACATAATGGATTATATTCAAGCCTTCCTTGCATAATTTGTTTGCAAGTGTGTTTGAGAGAACGAAAGCGGTTTGTGTTGAAGGCTCGACAGTCCTTTAACCCCACACACGCACTTTCATGTCTTTCTCTTTCAGTAGCATCTCTATATGAGAACTGTGAGAACACATTACAGCTTTGAAGTGCAACTGCACCTTCATACATCAAACAGGGCTTCAGCGTGTATTAGAAGCACCCTGCCTTCAGATGATAGAGATCCTGCGAGCCCTTTCAAGCTCCTGGGACTTTTAAAGGGAAGGTGCACAGGGATTAAACACAGAGGTTCAATATCAGTAAAAATCCCACAACAACAAAGAGACAGCAAAGGGCATTTGAAGACGATGGCAGAACGTGATCCGAACACTTTGTGATTTGTTGGTAGTGTGATGTCAGATTTCAACAGCAGGAACATTTAATTTTCATGATAAAGGTACACATATTTGGTCTATATGATGTCCACATTTATTAATATAGAAATGAGAAGTGTAAAATTAAGTAAATGTTGATGGAGCAGAATAGTGATGAGGTAAATGGCAGACTATTAATGAACAGACATTTAAGTAAGCAGCAGACTTTACAAGGATGAATATTTGGTCTCTAAAATGAAATCTGTAAAATTAAACGCCATAATTATATAGAATTAGTTTCTGACTGTCATAATGCATTGGAAAAACCCCTGAGCTTATGGTCATCAGATATGATTGCCACATGAGAGGGAGTTGGGATTCAGCTCTTCTCTGTACATCCCTTATCTCACTGCAGGACAGAAAGAGAAGTATGGATATGTTATCTCTCTCTTTCAGTGATTTGGACTGGCTGTCATGCCAGTTTAATCCCTCTATAAGAGGCTCACAAAGAGAAAGTTAGCACTCGGAAGTGATTAATTAGGTCTCTTTGAAGAAAACTTCATGCATCTCTCTTCTGTAGTTACTCTTTGTCCAGGACTACATATCCATCTGTATTCTCCAGTGAAAAATTGTGTTTTGACTAGTTCTGTGTAAGACTGGATGACAGTTATATAATATAAGGCAAACACTTACTCTTTTATTTATTTAATATTTTGCAATAAAAACACTGCACATATTCAGAAGTAAACAACATCAGAGAATGACACATTTAGAGCTAGCAGAGGTTTTTTAGAGATCCCTTAGGGTGTCTTCAATGAATTTATGTTGTTGGAGATGAGAAGAAAATGGTTGAAATAATAGAGAAATATAAATAATGTTAGTGATAATTAGTGTTGTTACTGTATATAAAATACATCTATTTCATGCTAAGTATACTTCAAACATATTTACATATTATGTACTCATTAAAAATACCCTGTACTTTTAGTATACTAAACTGGTATATTTAAAGTCTAATATACTCAAGTATATTTGATTGTGCTAAAGTGGAACTATTGCAAGTATACTTTAAGTACACTTTAAATATTTTGCATCTAAAGACCGATATTATTTAAAGATCATACAGTCCTCATCAATAGTGATATTAAAACATATTTTAGGTGTAATATTAAGAAATGTGCATTGTGCACAAGTAGTATTCCAAATAAATAATGATTTTTATCATGAAGTCTCAAGCGATTTGTCAGTAAATATGTTAATACACTTGAACTATACTTAGTATAAAATAAATGCATTTTAAATCTATTACTTTTTTACTAGGAGGTAATGCTGCATTAAAAGTATTAAAAGTATAAATTAAAAGTATAAATATAAGATGGAAAATTAGATTGCTTTGGCAACTAAGTAAAATAAATAATTGTTAGTTGAAGTACTAAAATTAATAAAATAAAATTTATAGAAATCTAAAAATAATAAACATGATAAAACACAAAATGACTAAAACGTCAACTGAAAATAAAAAAAGCTCATTCAGAATATTACAAATATAAATGTAAATGTATAAATAATACTAAATTAACACTGGTGTTTGATTTAAACATATCTTAAAGCATTTTAAAAGATTAATGATACTAAATTAGCACTGGTGATTGATGTAAACTTATTTTAAAGCATTTTAAAGTTTATTCTAATTAAAATACTTTTTTACTGTGTAAATAAATGTTCTGGGTTCAGTACAACTGATTTTTTTTTTTGTGTTTGTTTTTTACAGCAAAAATGTTGTTGTTACTAGCATTTAGCAACACGTGGGAACAGGCAAGACATTTAGACATTTAGTATAAGGCTATTGTTTTCTATTTATTGCTACTTGAAGTGAAGCAGTTAAATTTTTTTTTTTTTTTTTTTTTAATCAATGGCTTTGTTTTAATCAGGATTGTACCACAAATATTCTCAATAGAGCTCACATGTATTAAACCAGAAATATTCCCCAAGTTCTAAAAATGTAGAGTTTTCTCCAGGAGCCAAACTAAAAAAATCCCCCAAACATTTACAAACAAATACATACGGTGGGTCAGAATTTAATTGGCAAAGAACTGAGGTTTCCTAACAAATCTAACCAATGCCAGCAGCACAGCATCTGGCAACGTGTTGTGCTCTGGCATGGACTTCCCCAATCGAATGGTTTTTCACTCCAAGGAAACCTGTGGCAATCCCTTAATCGGATTGCTATCTGTTCCTCACAAGAGATTTGAATTCACTCGAGGTTTTGTGCTGTTGTTGTTGCCTCGTGCCACTAAATTTGCAGAAAAACA
The DNA here is from genome assembly GCF_022985175.1 of Labeo rohita. Taxonomy (NCBI): domain Eukaryota; kingdom Metazoa; phylum Chordata; class Actinopteri; order Cypriniformes; family Cyprinidae; genus Labeo; species Labeo rohita. The sequence goes on from NC_066873.1 coordinate 40,286,806, forward strand.
CCTTCTGTGTTATTTCAAAAACAAAAAGTAAAATTTTATTTATGAGCATTGCATGTGCAATGGACTGAAAGGTGTAATTATGTAAATTATACCACAGGTGTGGGTCAAGGCACGATGGTTCTTGGTTGATTTTGAGCAAAACAGTAAATAAAACATTAGCTGTTTGAATCTACCTGGTTGATGGTGTTGAATGATGAATATTCTGAAACCTAGTCATTTGAAAACAGAGTCAATGATGCAGCTTTGCAATGTGCACAGAAATTATGTTTTTTTTTTATTCATTTACTCACCTCATGTTGTTCCAGACCTGTATGATTTTGTTTCTTCTGCAAAAAAAATAATCAAATATTCTTTTTCTTTTCCAAAAAGGATGCAAAGCCGCATAAAAACATAATAGTCCATGACTTGAGCGCTGTATTGAAAGTCTTTTGAAGTAATATGATAGCTGAGAGTAATTTTTTTGCAGATAATCTCTTTCAATAATGAGCTTCAAAATTCTTTGAAATCTCCTGTTAAAAAGAAAGTTGTAATTTGGAAAAACATGAGGGTGAGTAAATGATGAGAGAAAGTTAATTTCCACCTCCAAAAAATAAACATTTGCTGAGAATTTCCTCACCCTCAGGCCATCCATGATGTAGATGTAGTTTGTTTCTTCAAAAAAACAGATTTGGAGAAATATAGCATTACATCACTTGCTCACCAATGGATCCTCTGCAGTGAATGGGTGCCGTCGGAATCTCCAAACAGCTGATAAAAACACCACAATAATTTACAAGTAATTCACATCACTCCAGTCTATCAATTAATGTCTTGTGAAGTGAAAAGATACCTGTTTGTAATAAATGAATCCATTATTAAGACTTTTTTTTTACACTGTAAAACACAAAAAAAACACAATTTGTTGAATCAACTTAAAGTAATTTGTTACCCTGCCGCCTTTAAATTTTAAGTTCAGACAACTCAAATAAGTGTAGTCAACTTGAAACGTAAAGTTGTACTAAGTCGCAACAAACTAAAAATGTTAAGTTTGTTAAAGGAAAACTCCACTTCCAGAACAACAATTTACAGATAATTTACTCACCCCCTTGTCATCCAAGATGTTCATGTCTTTCTGTCTTCAGTCGTAAAGAAATTATAGTTTTTGAGGAAAGCATTTCAGGATTTTTCTCCATATTATTGGACTTCATTGGTGCCCCGATTTTGAACTTCCAGAATGTAAATGCAGTTTCAAAGGGCTCTAAACGATCCCAGCCGAGGAAGAAGGGTCTTATCTAGTGAAATGATCTTTTTTTTCGGAAAAATAAAAATTTGTATACTTTTTAAGCACAAAAGCAGGCGTAGCACAGGCTCTGGGATGCGCATCCATGATGCTACGAATTAGTGATGGGTCGTTCTTCAACAATTTGTTCATTTTGAACGAATCTTTAATGTGACTCTGAAAGAACGAGTCATCTCGGGGAGTGATTTGTTCAGTCGCGCATGCGCAACATCCTATTAGGTTCTGTACTGGATTTAGTTCACCAGTTTTGAGTCTTCGGGTTTTTGGAGTCGTTCGTTCATCTTATGGGGCTGTCACGTGATGAACGAACGTCTCACACCCGAAGACTCGAGAGATGAACTAATCAATTCTTTTTCCGGCTCACACTGCATTGGTTGAGCTTATGAGGCTGTCACGTGATGCACGAACAGCTCAAACCCAAAAACTTGTCCAATAAGAGGTGAGGTGAGCTAATCACTAAAGACGCAGGTAAACAATGAATTAATCTTTTCTGTTTCTTATAGCATTATAGTTTTGTCTTATTTGTAGTATGATCAACATTTGTGTAAGCAGTAGATGTGTTAGGGAAGTAACATGTAACATTTTAATTACATTTTGCTAAAATGAACGAAATGATTTGAAAAAAGATTTGTTTATTTTGCTGAACGAGACTCAAAGGTCTGAGTCGGTAAAATGATCCAAACTTCCCATCACTACTACAAATCACGTTTAAGTTCATCGTCTGTGTACTCCGGCTAAAAAAGGTACAGTATGTCGAAAAACTCCATCTTATTTTCTCCTACAACTTCAGAATCGTCCGACACCATTGTACCTTTTTGTTTGTAAACGGTGTTTGACTTACTTGCGCTTCCTTAGTCTTAAACAAATTTTTTTTTTCCAAAAAAAATTAGCGATCATTTCACTAGATAAGACCCTTCTTCCTCGGCTGGGATTGTTTAGAGCCTTTTGAAGCTGCATTTAAACTGCACTTTGGAAGTTCAAAATCGGGGCACCAATGAAGTCCATTATATGAAGAAAAATCCTGAAATGTTTTCCTCAAAAACCATCATTTCTTCACGACTGAAGACAGAAAGACACAAACATCTTGGATTACAAGGGGGTGAATTAAATAAGTAAATTATTTGAGAATTGTTGTACTGGAAGTGGAGTTCTCCTTTAAACTTAAAAGCTGGGCTTGTTACCCAGCTGCCTTAAAATTTGAAGTTGAATCAACTCAAATATATAAGTTAGTATAACACTTAGTATAACAATTTAAGTTGACCAAACTTTTTTGAGTTGACTGAACTTAAAATTTTAAAGGCAGCCAGGTAACAAATTATTTTAAGTTGACTCATCAAATTGATTCCATAAACAATAATATTGCTTTCTCCAGTGAAAAAGTCATCTCATCTGAACCAGAAGAGAAATATGCACAGATCAAACACTGTTTACAAGTGAAAACAGTCCAAAACATTTTAAAACAAATACGTTGGTGGATTTTGATGTAAGATGATGACGGGAGATGAACTTTTTCATTGGAGGAAGCGTTATTATGGATTTAGGAGGCATAATTTGGCCAGAAGTGATGCCTTAATGATGTATTTGTTTATTACAAATATGCAGCTATTTGTGTCACAAGATGTTAATTGATGGACTGGAGTGGTGTGGATTACTTGTGGATTATTGTGAAGTTTTTATTAGCTGTTTGGACTCTCTTTCTGACAACACCCATTCACTGCAGAGGATCCATTGGTGAGCAAGTAATACAGTGCTACATTTCTCCAAATCTATTCTGAAGAAGAAACAAACTCATTTACATCTTGGTTGCCCTGAACTATTCCTTTAAATATTCTGAAAAACTGCATTTTTAAAATAGCATTGTTGAAAACACATTCCACACCGGATCATTTTTAGGTGCATGCTTGACTTTCATAGATATCATTATTATTTTTATAGGAAGTGCTATTTTTATGAGCGGGTACAACTTTTTGATATACTGTGACAAGCGCGCGCTATCATGCTGGAAGGGCTGTGGTCTAATCACAACCCTTACAATAGTGGGTTGGAGCAGTTGTGCAGTTGCCTAGCAACAGGCAGAGGTGGGTTTCCCAAAAGCTTTGTTGCACAATGAACATTGTTGAGTCCACTATAGAGCCTCGGTAGTTTCCCAAATTTCCCCACGTTTCACACATCATTATGGTGTTTTTAGAAACTGAGTTGAGAGGTGTTTGTGACAGAGACCTGATTCTCTATTCCAAACAACTCCTACATAGCATCATGTATTCATTATGCAATGACATTCCAAGGATACTCATCTCATTTCTCAAATTAAATTGAAGGCTAAAGGTTAAAAGCGAATCAGTCGGTCAAAAAGTTGGCAAGTCAAGTGTTTGTCATGTATATTTGCAATCATATGTGGGTTGAGTGACTGTATGATGGAGCTCCCTTAAAAAGTCTCAAATTATCACCTTTGCATATAGTAATTACCTGTCTGTCAATCAGAATATATTTAGACAAGAGGCCTGTTGTCCATTTCTGTACTCCAGAAGTAACTATTAGGCATTATTATTTATTAGATGGAAGACTTAAAGTGTTTTTTTTTTTTGTGTTCTTCATAATAATTATAATTTTTGTGGTGTTCTTTAGTATTTTGTTATTATTTTTTTTTTAGTCACAGTTCAGTTATTCATCACTATGGCTGCAGGTCTATTAAAACAATCACAATAATTATGAACTTGCTAAAATTTACTGCATGTAAAAGTGTATGTGGTGCATTACGTTAATGCATTTGGCTGTTGTAAAAATACTTTTTTACTTTAAATGTTGGAGCCGTATGACATTGGAATATGACAGTGGTTTGATGCTGGGGAGATTCTGTATACCGTTATATTTTATATAGATGATTTTAATGATATTATAGTTTACACTTTGTGGATGACACAAGAAAACACTTGCAGATTTTGCTGTGTCTCTTTGCGTTTCTGTCCTCAGTAACTTTAACAAAGTACAGGAATTTCAAAAAGCGTCACTTCTAACATCTAAAATATGAAGAGAGAAAAAAGAGAGTGTTGTCTGAATTAACAACTCTTATTAACTGGGTAATTTTAGTTTACCAAAAGTATAGTCGGGTCAGTATGGAAAGCCTGTTTCCACCACTGAATAAAAAAATAAAAAAAAGGTAATTGTGACTTTTTATCTCAGAATTGCATGATACTAACTCGCAACTGCAAAGTTATAAAGTAAGAATTGTGAGATATAAACTCGCAATTCGGAGAAAGTCAAAATTGCATGATATAAACTCGCAATTGTGACTTTTTTTCTTAGAATTGCAAGTTTATATCTCGCAATTGTAAGAACATATTCGTTTTTTTTCCCCCTCAAAAAAAAAAGTCAGCTTTGCGAGAAAAAAGGTCAGAATTGCTAGATTTAAAGTCACATTTGCGAGAAAAAAGTCAGAATTGTGAGATAAAAAAGTCACAATAACTTTTTACAATTTTTTTATTCAGTGGCGGAAATTCTGGCACAATTCTGACTTTATGACTCGCAATTGTGAGTTTATATCATGCAATTCTGAAAAAAAGTCAGAATTGTTAGATAGAAAGATTGCGTCTAACCTTTTTTATAAATTTATGATTCTATTGCGGAAACGGCCTTCCATAGATCAGAGATGCATAAAATCTCTTTTTGGTGTCCACATCAAATTAAATTTACAAAAATGGTTTTATATACATAAAAAGCATAGTAAATGAAAGTTAAGTGTCTACTGTTTCAAAGAACTTTGTAAAAATAAAATTTCAAAATACAGGTGAAAAAATGTTCCATTGTCATTCACCGTAACAGATATATTTACACAACAATGAAATAACATACTTATTCTTAACTTGTATTTATTAAAAATGTATAAAACAAAAAGTGATCATACTAAATTTTATTATATTTTAAATGAGAAAAAACTTCTTGCTGATAAAGTAAAACCTAGTGGTTTAAAGGATGGTGGCAAAGATTGGGGGGGCTGCACTGTGATCCTTAAATAGTCTTTTAATATCATCTAACAATTCTTGATTTAAACAAGCCTGACATGATCTTTGTTATATGAACTCTTTTTACACTAAATGACATTTCAGTGCGTTTCTTCTGTAAATCATGGTAAAAATCTTTTCTTTTTTTTTGCTCAGAAAAGAATAAAATTAGATGGGACACATTCAAAATTAAGCTGTATTAAACTTTTGTTTTATTGCCCGAAAACTCCCTTTCGTCTTTGTCCCGGTTACTGGTTGTTCATAGGATGTGTAGTTAAAGATGCACAGTTTTGTCAGTCGTATTATTTTATAACTCAAAAAATTAACAATTTTTGTCTCACCTATTGGCAATTAAATTGCATTGTTTTTTTTTCTTAAAAAGAACTAAAATAAATAGTTTTATTTATTTTATTAATTTTTTTAATCAGAATGGTTAAGTTCTTAATTTCTGTTTCTAGTTGTTAATGTGTTTGGTATACTTACTGTACAGTCTACTTGTTGAGCTTCTTGAATAATTAGCTTTTTAATAATCATTAAAATCAAATGCAAATGACTCTGAATATCCTGTTTGAGTTGTCTCTCATCTGGCGAGCTAGAAGCATCTTATTTTTCTTTAAAACATTTCTCTTTTTTTTCCGGCCTCCAAATGTGTTGCTTGCAGCTAAATTGTTTTGCTTTGAAATGAGCAAATTAGAGCCCACACTTCACTTCCGTTTGAAATCTGCTTACTTCCACCGTAATGCAGAGTAAAGTTTCTTTCACCATCTGTTGCTGTTGGCTTATTTGGACCACAGTACCATCATTTCTTGTATTTTTCTCATATTTCCTCCCTAATTTCCTTCACTCAGGGGAGCGATAGATTTAATGTGCTGTTTTTGTTTGGACCTCATGTCCAAATAGCCATTTATCAAACCTACAGCAAAGCAAGTAGCGAATACTCCGGTTCACACTCCGTATTGAATATATTATCTGGATTTATAGTAATATCTTGCAGCCAGAGTGGCTCATATTTCATAATTATGAATATGGCATCATGGCGTGACAAGTGGAAAATTGCAAATGACTTAATGATGATGTATAATGCATATACGGTGAAACAACTTGGCTCAACCAACCGTATGTATTGCGGCATTTTAGCGTCTTTTAACAAGCCTGTTTGGATGCAACGGAAATCATCCTGCTCCTTTGTTTTAAATCAATCAAGTCGAGAAGGACTGCGCTCTGCTGAAGTGAATTATTGTGCGAAAAATCAATATGCTGCAATCATCGCTTTTTGTTTGAGTCACTTCGGTGTGGTGATTTTAATATCTGTCTCGTAGAACAGTGTTGCAAAGTAATAGTTTTAATATTGGACGTATATAGCGCCGTCTTACAGATCTATGTGTTGCTCTCTTCCTCAGAAATCCGGGAGGCGTTTAAGGTGTTTGATCGAGATGGGAATGGCTTCATCTCAAAGCAGGAGCTCGGCATGGCCATGCGTTCTCTAGGGTACATGCCCAATGAGGTCGAGCTGGAGGTCATCATTCAAAGACTCGACATGGATGGTGAGGAAACACATACACAAGACTGTGAATGGAGTGCCATGCTCAGAAAACAAGAATAGATAGTTGTCCTCGGCATGGGAGCTGATGTGCTGGAAAAAAGATCTGTGAAATTAGCAGTTAAAAAAAACAGCAGCTGTGGTTACAGGAACAAATACAGCAGCAACATTTTAAGTCTTATGGATTTAACTTCAAATTTGGATATTTCATTAAAGGATTAGTTCACTTCCAGAATAAAAATGTCCTGATAATTTACGCCATGTCAACTAAGATGTTCATGTCTTTCTTTCTTCAGTCATAAAGAAATGAAGGATTTTGAGGAAAACATTCCAGGATTTTTCTCCATATAGTGAACTTCAATGGGGATCAACGAGTTGATCCTCCAAATTGCAATTTCACGTGCAGCTTCATGGTCCCAGACGGGGAATAAGGGACTTGTCTAGCAAAACGATCTGTCATTTTCTAAAAGAAATAAAGCTTTATATACTTTTTAACCACTAATACTCACCTTGCTTTAGCTTGACCTCACGCATTATGACTTTGAAAAGGTCACACGTGACTTAGGCGGAAGTACTGACAGTGAACGTGCAAAGAAAGTCAAACGGCCTTTACAAAATAAGGTTAAACAACAATGTCGGACAATTTTGAAATTGGAGGAGAAAATCAGAGTTTTTTGCCCTACTCCATCTTTTTGAATCGGAGTACACCGACGAAGGACTAACCGTGCACAACCTTTCCAACATGATTACACAATGCGTGAAATCGAGGATGGGCATCACAGAGCTAGTGCAAGATGAGCATTTGTGGTTAAAAAGTACATACATTTTTATTTTTTCAGAAAATGACTGATCATTTCACTAGATAAAACCCTTATTCCTTGGCTGGGATATCAATGAAACTGCAATTTGGCCTTAAACCCCATTGGAGTTTACTATATGGAGAAAAATCCTGGAATGTTTTCTTCAATCACCATAACCACCATAAAAACAGAGGTGTTAATGAAAAAAGCACACAGTAGCTTTTCCATAAACTGAGGTAAATTCGAATATCTAAAACATCCTTTTATCAAACTTGCCTCAGTGTTTTAAACTGAGAAGCTAGTGATCTAAATTTCATAAAAACCACCTGTCAGTTTCAGTCAGTGAAGAGCAAATCTAATTTAATTTATTTAAATCTATTAGGTATGTTATGGTCTCTGACAGACAGCATGTTGAAGCCACTCAGGCCACCTTTTTCTCTGAAAGCGTTGATCGGTGAAACCATCCAGTAGTGTGAGTTTTTCAGGAAATGTATGTTGAGGGGGGGGTTGCTGTAAGAGAACTTAGACTTAACCAATTACATATTTTTACTATAGCATGTTTAAGTCTTTTACCATTAAATTATGATCATTTTTTTTGCAGTACAAGCTGCTTAAAAGATCCATTCAAAAAATTTCAGTTTCAATATATATTTTTTTCTTCTCTCGAACAGAAAAGATGTCCAATATTTTATTTCAAAATGGTCTTTTGTGCTCTGCAGAAGACAGAATGTCTTATATATAAATAGGGGTGAAGTATCTCTTTAAGGAAACCCACCAGACACCAGTCAGATGCATTTCTTGGCACTGTAGGGATGCCAACCACAATTGACAGATATTCAACAAACAGAGACGCTAAATAACTGTAACCTTTTATTGCTCCAAACTATCATATTCTTCACAATGCATGGAGACATAGGGATTATGCATGGGCTAATAATGAGAACACTGTTCACAGTAGGCGTTTTGAAGTTTGACAGTAATTGTCTTGAAATTAATTGAAGGCGAAAGCGGTGCTTTGATGGCTGTAGCGGCGGTGCTTTAAAGAACGTCTCAGAGACGGTCTTTCAGCTAGATAAAACCATTCCAAAAAGTTATACTCAATCTGACACTAAAAATATTGAAGCTAACAAAAAAAAAATAGATAAACTAATTTAGCAAAGGACTAGTCAGTTAGCCAACCATTCAATGACTAGCATGGAAACCCAGGCAAAAAGAATTCGCTTCATTTTAATTAATAAGTTTGAACATGAATTAACTAGGAAGTCAAACTGGAGTGAAAGAAAAAGGTTAAAAAAACAGTGGCTGTTGAATATTTGAGAATTGCCATTCAGAAAATCCTTTAAAGGGGTCATCGGATGCTAAGTTCACTTTTACATGCAGTTTGAACATTAATGTGTGTTGGCAGTGTATGTACAAATCTACCCTATAATGATAATCCATGCAGTCGTTTTTTATTAATCTGTAAAAATAATATTCCTTTTTTCACATCAAGCCATTCTCAGATGCCTGTCGTTGTGGCGTCACACCGACAGAGGCCGCTCCCACAACAGTTGATTGACATGAGCGTCTTACCTCAGATCAGCTGTAACAGTCCAACTTCCATGTTTTGATGCTGGAGCAGGGATGTAAGTTAGACAAGAATATCTCAGATTGAGCGATTGAGGTGTTGTGTTGCTGGATGTAATAATGAACATAGTGGTCGTCATTTACTCCCGACATCTGAGCCACTGAAGATGCAGTGGATTACGTTTGTTTGTGAAGGGAATGCGCCTCCCGATCTACATATATTTGTCTATGTTCGCGCGAATCATTCATGATCCAGCTTCACTTACAGCAGAAGTGAGTATAAGGGTTTTTTTTTAATGAATCTTTGTGATCGCCTTTCCTAATAATGTGCTAGTTAGCAAGTTTAGTGGCTAAATGCTAAAGTGGCTAAAGTAAACAGGCTCATCAATCCACAGAGAGAAGAGAGGGGTGGGGAGAGCAGAGCTCATTTGCGTTTAAAGCAGCCTCGACCAGAATGAGATGATTTTTGCAGAGCTGATTTTGGCAAGGTAAAAAGGGTGTTGTTTTACACTACCATTGAGAATTTTTAACCAAAGTATATTATAGACTTTTCATTAAGACCCTAAAAAATCATATCAACTTGTGGAAAATGGGCATCCGATGACCCCTTTAACAGAGCAGTTTAATTAGTCTAAGTATGTAATAATTATCATTACTTACAAATTATTAATTATAAATGGTATTATTGTTATGAAATCAATATTTTGCTTAATTACAACTATTTACTCTCAGATATGTGACATTTTTTTCATAACTGATTAGACATCTCCAAACTCATTACTATTAAGAGCAGTAGCATTTTAATATTGTCAGAATCACAAAATGAAAGTTAACTTGTTTAAAAAAATTATTAATATTAATTTTATAAAATATCAAACCTCTGTTGGTGGTATTCATTATTGATATCATCTAATATTTCTAGAAATACTCTATTTTCCAGAATTCCCAAAGTTTTTTTCCTAGCCAAACCCTTTTGATGTAAAATACAGTATTTACTTTACCCCCTGAAGTTAGTTAATATTAGTTAATATTTCAGTAATATTATCTGATTCTCTTGTTTAAGTCATATGGCATGCAGATTAACAAATAAAACATTTTTAGTAAGTGAAATATTTGTTTATTATAGATTTACATTTTTTAGGATTTAATTAATTATTGATTTTTGTGACATATTTATGGGTAATTCATACTTAAAAATGAAATGTGTTTTTAAATGACTTTACAGCAATATGATTTTTTCCCCAGCCCATTTTGATTCTTCATTAAACTTAAATTACAATTCTGCATTGATAACTTATTCAATTCAAATGCAGGCATGCTCTATTCAGCACACAATCCCGTCAGAAAATATTAGATTTATGTCCATTTCTATACACATTTCATATCCTGGAGCCAACAACCGGAACTTGATGTGGTGCTAGAATGCATCTAATGCTTCACGGTCTGTTTTTTAGGAGACGGCCAGGTGGATTTTGAGGAATTTGTTACTCTCCTGGGGCCCAAACTCTCGGCTGCCGGGATGCCTGACAAGTTCAACGGAACCAATTTTGACTCTGTGTTCTGGAAGGTGATTATTAGCCACTTCTCTCTTATTCCAAGTGACAACAGGCACAAAGTCTGCTGCTTCTTGTCTACCCCTGTCACACACAGAAACCAGATTAGATACACTTTCAATGCCTTCTGTGAAATCCAACAAGCAGACATGAATCACCTTATGGGAACTGATTCATATAAAGGGCCTCCTATTCTTTAAACATTTATACACATTTACATATCTGAGTACAGATATATTGCTATGTGACATGATGACTTTAAGCAAGGTTCATTAATAGATTTCATAAGGCTGCATGTCTCCGAGTGAGAAGAGCAGAATATCATTTGTTTGGGCCATATGGTGATTCCCCCAAAGGGTTTGCTTCTCTAATCACAGCTCTCTGCTGGTGCATTTTTTAGCAGCGTGTTTGACCCCAAATAGCTACGGGGGTCTCCCTCTTAACCGTCTCTCTGTGTATTCATGAGTTCGGAGCTATGAATATATGCACACTGAAATTTAAATCATCCCCACCTACTTTTTTACAAAACATTTCTTATCAGAAATTCATCATGCATGTTATTTCAAAGAAAAGAAACTTGTTTTTGTATTCAAAATGTGTGCAAAACAAAACAGCTTTCTGGAAAGATGACTTCCTATATGTCCTTCAGTCCACTTTTAATCAAATAATTCAAAAAGAACAAAATCAAGTTATATTCTGAAATATGACACATTATAGAAATGAAACATTGCATATGGTTGCATATGTTGTTTGTTTCATTTTGACTTTCATGAAAACTTCATTAATGCATGAACTGATATACTGTATGTGACCCTGGATCCCAAACCCAGATATGAGTAGCATGGGTATATTTGTAGCAATAGCCAATAATACATTGTATGGGTCAAAATGATCCATTTTTCTTTTATGCCAAAAATCATTAGGGTATAGTAAAGATCACGTTTCATGAAGATATTTTGTAAATGTCCTACCATAAATATATCAAAACTTAATTTTTGATTAGTAATATGCATTGCTAAGAATTTTATTTTGGAGAACTTTAAAGGCGATTTCCTCAGTATTTTGATTCTTTTGCACCCTCAGATTCAAATAGTTGTATCTTAGGCAAATATTGTCCTATCCTAACAAACCATACGTCAATGGAATGATTATTTAACTTTTAGATGTATAAACGTCAGATGTATAAATCTGATATTCAAAAAATGGACCATTATGACTGGTTTTGTGGTCAGGGGTCACATATGTACTATATACCTCTAAAAGCGTCTACTAAATGCAAAAATGTAATGCATTTAGACTAGCTAAAGATCACTTAGAGAATTTCAGAATGAAATCATACAGTTTGGTCTCTATTTTCAGTGTGACATGCAGAAGCTGACTGTGGAAGAGCTGAAGAGACTCTTATATGACACCTTCTGTGACCACTTGACTATGAAGGACATTGAGAATATCATCATGACAGAGGAGAATCACATCGAAAATCCTGAGGACTGCCAGGTTGACATTGACAGTAAGAATGTTTTTTTCTTTCTCAGTGCACAGCTCTGGCTAAAATTCAAGTTGAATTATTATTACTTTAATGTAAAAAAATTTAATGTAAAAATATAATATAATGGACTTTATTGGTGCCCTGTTTTTGAACTTCCAAAATGCAGTTTAAATGAGGCTTCAAAGGGCTCTAAACGATCCCAGCCGAGGAAGAAGAGTCTTATCTAGCGAAACGATTGGTCATTTTTTTTTGAAAAATAAAAATTTATATACTTTTTAAGCACAAAAGCTCATGTAGCACAGGCTCTGGGATGCGCGTCCATGATGCTACGAATTAGTGATGGGTCGTTCTTGAACAATTCTTTCATTCTGAACGAATCTTCAACGTGACTCGTGAAGAACGAGTCATCTCGGGATTGATTTGTTTAGTCGCGTATGCGCAACATCCTATTAGGTTCTGTACTGGAATTAGTTCACCTGTTTCAAGTCTTCAGGTTTTTCGAGTCATTTGTTCATCTTATGGGGCTGTCACGTGATGAACGAACGACTCAAACCCGAAAACTTGTCGGATAAGAGGTGAGGTGAGCTAATCATAGACTAAAGACCCAGGTAAACAATGAATTAATCTTTAAATCATTTCTTATAGCATTATAGTTTTGTCTTGTTTTTAGTGTGATCAACGTTTGTGTAAGCAGTAGATGTGTTAGGGAAGTTACACGTAACATTTGAATTATATTTTGCTAAAATGAATGAAATGGTCCGAGTCGGTAAAATGATCCGAACTTCCCATCACTACTACGAATCACGTGTAAGTTCATCGTCTGTGTACTGAGTATGGCGAAAAACTCCATCTTATTTTCTCCTACAACTTGAGAGGAGGACATCGTTGTACCTTTTTGTTTGTAAACAGCATTTACAAACTTACTTGCACTTTCTTAGTCTTTGCGCATTCACTTTGTAAACACTGGGTCTGTAGTTCCGCCTACGTTCCGCGTGACCTTTTGACGTGATTCAGTAGTATGTAGCGTCGTGAACGTGCATCCCAGAGTCTGTGCTACACAAGCTTTTGTGCTTGAAAAGTATAAAAAATGTTTTTTTTTTTTTTTGTACCCTCAAATTCCAGATTTTCAAATAGTTGTATCTTAGCCAAGTATTGTCCTATCCTAACAAACCATACAAACCATCCCTTATGACTGGCTTTGTGGCTCAGGGTAACATATCTTGATCTAGGCACACACTACTGTTCAAATGTTTGGAGTCAGTATGACTTTTTTTTTTTTTTTTCATAAATTAGTATTTTTATTCAGCAAGGATGCAATAAATTAACCTAAAGTGACAGTGAAGACATTTATAATGCTATAAAAGATTTCTATTTCAAATAATTGCTGTTCTTTTGAACATACAATATCTACAAAAATGTTAAGCAGAATAGCCGTTCAACATTGATAATAATGAATAAAACAGCAGCAAATTAGCATATTAGAATGATTTCTGAAGAATCATGTGACACTGAAGACACTGAAGAATTCAGCTTTGCATAATAGGAATAAATTACATTTTAGAGTATGTTAAAATAAAAAATGGTTATTTTAAATTGCAATAATTTTTCACAAAATTGCAGTTTTCATTAAATACATGTAGCCTTGGTGAGCATAAGAAACTTCTTTCAAAAATATTTGTAAAAAATTGTACAAACCCAAACTTTTGAACAATAGTGTACAGTATGTATGACATCATACAAATAGTGCTGCATCTTACAGTAAGTGAAATACACAAGACTTGATTAATGAGCAATGATTGATTGATGAGCTTGATTAATGATAAGGAAAAAAATACGTATGGTTAAAAATATTTTTAGCATTACTTTTCAGTACATTTTTACTTAAAATTTCCCTCAATTCTATCCGCCAACGTCCATGGGCTTTCATGGAGGTGGTTGCAAAACATTTTGAGATTCTGAGTCTTAAATCTCTAAAGGATATTTGTGATGCCTCCTTTAATTTAGTTCAAAATAAGTTATCTTAGAAGGCGGCATAACACGCCTAAGCATGCATCTTGCTAGGTTTTGACAAGGAGATATGATTTCTTGCAGTCCTACATATTTATAAACCTTTTTTTTTGAAGCATCCAGTAATGTACACTATCTTTCAAACACTTTTTGGTCACAACACCCCATATTTTTCATTCCATTTCAATCAATAACCTCCTAATCTTGTCATACTGCTTTATATCTCCTGATCTTCTGATTAATTTCTCTCTGCTTCTTCAGCGGAGAGCCCGACCCAGCAGGTGAAGCAAACATGCGTACGGAAGAGTCTGATCTGCGCCTTTGCGATCGCTTTCATCATCAGCGTCATGCTTATCGCAGCCAATCAGGTGCTTCGCAGTGGCATGAAGTAACTGAATGGATAGATTCATTTCAACAAATAACAGTGACAAAAATGGCTTAAAAAAAAACAAAAAAAACATGCACACATAAACTGGAGCAGCTGAAAAGTTAATTTTATTTATGTGAAATCCAAATGTTGTGACTGAAATATTTTTGAGATGAGCTACAGCTTCCACAGGACAGAATTTTTCATATTTGACAAACGTAATGCACACAGATATATATAAACGCAAACATACTGTGTCTTACCCAAAAAGGTCTGATAAAAAAAAATACATGAAAAGAGAGAAAGAAGAAGTTTCTACTGTAATGGACTCTAAAAAGTTTCCCCTTCAACCGCTCTCTCTCCCTCTTCAGTATGTTTTGGGTGAGTTTAGCCGCATGGACATCGCCAAACCGAGGATCCTACTCTTCAATGCATGACGATGCATGGATTTACAATAGCTTGGATGTACCAGTAGAGCTCAGCTGTACATCCATTCAACTATATATTAGATCCCAAAACAAATTTTCCGAAGAAAGACCCGTCTCACACGTTTGAAGAGTTGGATATGCAGCGGAGGCCGTTTCTGACATCTTTTACATTCAGTATACTGATCCCTTGCATGAGAATAAGGGCTGTTTAGGGCATGCTCATGTCATGCAACGTTAGTCTTGTGTTTGTCCAGTAACTATTGTTGGTTTTTACCTGTTGCACATGCCTGAGATGATTGTAGTAGTACTCCATATGGCCAAAGGGGGCGTGAAACAACCCAAAAGTGATGCTATACCACTAGTGACAAACCTGTACAGTATTAAAGGAACAGATCACCATCAGGCCATTCAAGAAGTAGATTAATTTAGCATTATATCACTCGGTCACCAATGAATCCTCAGTGGTGAATGGGAGTCCAAACAGCTGATAAAAACATCACAAAACTCCACGCAGCTCTAGTTCATCAATTAACGTCTTGTGAAGCGAAATCTGCGTTTGTAAGAAACATATCCATGAGGATTTTTTTAACTTTAAACCATTGCCTCTGGCTGACATACAACTCCTAAATCCGTAATATTACTTTAAAAAAAAGTTGTCTATTCTGAATCAGGAGAGAAATATGCACAGAGCAAGCACTGTTTATAAATAAAAACAGTCCAAAAACAAACATGTTGGTGGATTTTAATGTGATGTGAGGACTTTTTTCTTGGACAAAGCAATATTATGGATTATGAACTATTCTGAAGTGACAGTTTTAAAGTTAAAATGCCTTAATTATGAGTTTGTTTCCTACAAACATGCAGCTTTTCACTTCACAAGATGTTAATTAATGGACTGGAGTGGTGTGGATTATTTGTGGATTATTGTGATGTTTTTAATCAGCTGTTTGGACTTTCATTCCGACGGCACCCATTCACTGCAGAGGATCTACTTGTGAGCATGTGATGCAATGCTAAATTTCTCCAAATCTGTTCTGAAACTCCTCAACCTGAGGGTAGTTGTCAGCAAATTTCATTTTTGGGTGAACTATTCCTTTCAGTGTTTTACAGTATGTTGATCAAAACGACTTCTTTTCACCTGAAATACACTATGCATTTTCAGGCTTACTGTTTGGTCGATCAACAACACTCATCGGTGCAAATGTAACTGTTACATTTTGCCAACATTTGCACTGTAGTTATCACACTTGATAATTAGGAGCTTTTGAATTTAAATGACACGACTGGCATGAAATGATACCAAATGATTACGTAAAGTCACATATATTTGATTTCTGACATATCAGGATTTAATGGTTGTTTTCGAACCAAATTGATGTCCATTTAAGCTTATCGCCAAACCTGGACGATCATGATGTTTTTATTCGTTTGCGATGTAAGAAATATGTGTATTAATATAACCTGAGAGCAAACACTGTGGTATGTCAGTGTTTCACTTCTGTTTCAAAATATATCGTTCATATGTCCAATATGAATGTGCCGTTTGTGACATCGTTCCGTGTTTTCCTGGGAAACAGTAGTTTGTGTGCAGGTCGACTTGATGATAGCAAAACGGAGTATCTAAGGTGTGAATAATGTTTCAAATATGAATGTCAGGGTTTGAATATGTATCAGCTGTAAGTGTGTCATTCTGTTGAAGGGCATTTTCCAGGGTATAACATTAGTTTTCAACTCTGCCCAGGGCCTGAATTGATTTAGCTGTTAGTTACAGCACCATGAAACTCTTATATTTGGATGTCCAGGTATAAATGAAATATGCAATGGATGGAAACACCCGTCTCAGCGCACACACGAGCACTACGATCGAGTGATAGTCCAAGAGGAGTCACAGGACAACAATGTACAGGTTTCCCCCATTATTCAGGCACGATTCCGTATTCATTATTAGAAATGGGAAAGCTAATAATGTTCCTGAGCCGCAAGCAAAATATTATCGCTTTAAATAGCAAATTATCTTGAACCAGAGAATAGCCTATTATTCAAAACTCATCCAGAATAGCAAAACCTGATAAGGGAGTTCTCATTATATCATTACCGGATTGGCTGGTAACCCCGTCTGCCCCAGAGTTTTATTTGTGCTTGGTAAATCAGATCCAACAGAATTAATTATTCACAATAGCTGCTTATTAAAAAAAAGAAATACAAGAAAAGCAGAGTAGTGTTGAATGCTTAATTTGAAGTGGCTAGAATCTATTTCTGCTGGCTAACCTATTATAATAACATGTATTAGATTTATCTTAATAATAATTTAATTTATATATATATATATATATATAAACTAAATATAAAATATATATTGTGTATATATATATAAAATAAAACCAGTTAAAATTTTTGACCATTAATTGTTACGTTATTCATGTTACCAGTTAATTTAATGTTTAAAATTAATTACATTATTAAACAAAATTTTTGACAATAGCTAAAATCAATTAATTTTAGGTTTGAAGTTATGTAATTCATTATTAGAATTTGCATTATTAAATTGCATTATTAGAATTTGCATTATTAAATTGCATTAACCAGTTATTGTAAGGTTTAAAATAATTAAATTTATTATTAAACTAAATTCTACAATTAGTAGGGCCGTTAATCGTGATTAATCGCATACAAAATAAAAGTTTGAGTTTGCCTAATAAATGTGTGTGTACTGTGTGCAATTATTCATTATATATAAATACACACAAATTATTGTATATATTTAGGAGAAATATGTTATGTACAAAATAGTTTTATTTATATCTAAAATAAATGATTTAAATAATTATAATAAATGCATATACCTGTAAATATTTCTTAAATATATACATGAATGTGTTTGTATTTATATATACATAATAATTACACACAGTACACACACATATATTTGGCATATTTTATTTTGTATGCGATTAATCGTTTGACAGCCGTAATAATTAGTGCTGGGCAATGATTAATCGTGATTAACTGCATCCAAAATAAACGTTTTTGTTTATAATATATGTTTGTGTACTGTTATTTATTATGTATATATAAAGACACATACACAGTATATATTTTGAAAATATTAACATGTATTTACATGTATATATTTATATTCATATAATTTATATGATATATTAATATATTTAATATATAAACTTAACTTTTTTCTTAAATATACACATGCATGTGTGTGTATTTATATGTACATAATAAATATACACAGTACACACACATATTATGTACTTTAATTATGGATGTGATTAATCGGGATTAATCGTCAGCCAGCACTAATATATCTATATGTTAAACATAAATAAAATTAGTCAATTTAAGGTTTAAAATTTTTTAATTTAATATTAAATTAAACTATTTTCAACTTGAATTAAACCAGCTAATTGAAGGCTTTGCCACATAAAGCAATTTTCAGGTTCCCTGACAAAGCAATTTTTGCTGTGAAGCAAAGACTTATTTACTTATCTGACAAATGACCCAAGACAAATTAAATGCAAACCAATGCCTTGTTGATGTTGCCTTGTTTAATGCCGTCAGGACATATATTTTGATTAAAACCTTCTTCATCCTAAGCTTTATTATGCTTGTTACTGGGGGACACCTGTATATGAATCTTATGTTCCATTTTTAATTGGAACTTAAATGAAACATTCAAAATATATATTTCATTATAACGTACATTCAATTTAAAGCATATATTATATATGAGTATTTCATGTCTACTTGGCATCATGAGAAAGGGTATCTGAAAAAAAAAACATACATTTTTTATAAGGTTTGTTATTTGCGTCATCTTGGCTGAGGAGGATATATTTAAGCAATACATGAAAGCGAATAGGAAATGTGGGTTGAGAAATGCTAAGTACATACATATAGCTGTGGATTTTAATGAGAATGTTGGTTTGTACAAAAGAGGTTGGTTCTCTTCTCTCATTAATCAGACCAGTAGTTTATTATCTGTAGAGCACTTTAGTATCCAAGATTTTTAGTAATTTCACATTGAAGTCATTTTTTATTATAGCCAGATTTTTTTGTATTACATAAATTATCAAGATGTTTATGTTTGTAAGATTAAACCGATACATGTAGAGCTTCATTATTTTTGTTAAAAAGATGGCAATATATGACATATATGGCTTTATTCGAGACGTGAGCCACATTTCTGTGTATTTCTAAAGAGATGCGCAAAAAATTCAGCTCACATTATTTTATGTAAACAAGTATTTGGCCGTGCTTTGGCCCGTTTCCATACTTGAGACGTCGAGCGTGTTGAATGTTGTCCTGTGACATTTCTTACTTTGCCTTATGCTGTTTTTTTAATGCTCATAAAGAATATTGTTTACAGTGATGACATTTCTATGATATTCCTATCAGGTCTGAATATACTTCTGTTGGGATGAACTATTTTTGAATGTGGATAATCAATGTGCCATGCATATGTTTATTAGTGTGACTTACGCTCTCCGAGGAGGGTCGATGTAACCTTATTCATTCATTTCACCTTGTGAAGTGTGTTTACGGAGTGCACAAAATGTATGTATCCACCTGTGACATTGTACTGTATTCCAAATGAATAAAGATAATACCAAACTACACTGGGAGAAAAAGTTTAAAAACAATTATTTTGCACAGACTCTCCTACAAACTGCTTAATACAACGTTTGTGCTCCAAACTAGTGACTTGATATTAAAAAACAAAACTAGATCAGTCAACACTATTTTGTTGCATAATCTTGGTTGTATACAGCATACACTGCACAAGATTATTTTTATATGTCTCTTATTTATATTTGATTTTTGCCTTTTTCAACCAACGAGTAAAATGAGAATCAGTTTATTTATTGTTCATTGCATCAGGGTTTCTGGAGGTTTTATGAAGGTAAATTTTAAACTCTTTAAAGACCTTTTTCTAATAAAATTTAAGGGATAAATTGAAAGGAATACCATTCAGCACACAATGAGTTTTATTAGCAACTGATGTCCATTAACAACAACAACAACAACATGTTCTTCCTCAGTATTTTTGTCTTGTTGTTTTGCAGTGCACATTTCTAAAGATTCTTAAATAAATATCCATTTACTTGAAAAGTAAAGTGACAAAATAAAAAGTCTTGTTTTTAAAAAAAATCTGATTCAATTTCAAATGGAAAACAAGTTTTCATTCCCCTTTGACAGATATTTGTTCTTCAATAAATAAATAAATAAATAAATAAAGTAATAATGTGAGTAATAATGTGTTGTTTCAACTGGTGTTTCAACATAAATTCTTACAATTTTTAAATTACGTAACTTTAGTTGAATTAAGTTTGGATATTTATCTCAACAAATTTTGTTATAAAAGTTCATTCTAAAAGTTATAACTAATTGCAGCAGCATTTTTTACATTGTTTTTAAAAACAAACTTCGTTTTGCTCCGTTTCTCAGAAATAAAGACTTTCCTGTCTTTTTATACTTAAATAAATGTATCTTGATTTAAGGATGTTCATATTTTTGGATTCGAAAGCAAAGTGACAATGGAGGAAGAAGATACTGTTTTTTGCATTGCATGCAGCATTTAATGCCATGACTTTATGAATTTAAGACTTTGTATGATTTAAGTCCTTTTTTTAGACTTTAATTTGTGAAAGGACAAATGAAGACTTTTTAAGACCAGCAAAAATATAATGTTTCATATAATGTTAACCTTGATTTGTGTAATTTACACAATATACATTATAAGTAAATATAAAAATATTTATAAAATCTAAAAATAATACTAAAATAATAATACAAAAATGGGAAAACAAGTAAGTAACCAAACAAGTAACTAGTTTAAAATATTGTTTTTGGTCACTAAAATCTGTTAATAATTGCACATTTTTTTGGTTTAAAAAACATATTTAGTAGTTTCTAACACTAAAAACAAAACAAAACAAAACAAAACAAAAAAGGGATTTATGACCCATGCTTTTTTTTTTTTTTTTTTTAAAAGTCACAGGGCTCTGGTTTGCACCCTGCTTGTGGGAAAGTAAGTGCCTAATGCAGTCATAATTTCATTAGGAACTCACATTCTAATTATAATTGTCAGTTCATTAACAGAATTAGATTTGTTTTTTGTTATCCTTTGACATAATTACAATCACATGTTGCCCTATCTTACTGCAGTCACAATTGCTAATCCTGATCTCAAAGCAAATCTGACATATTCAATTTTTCCCCACTGAAAATCCCTTTATCGCTGTAAAGAACCTGCTTGTTTACTGATCACAGGTTCTAGATATTGCTATCGTTGCAATGCTGTCAGTTTCCTAATTTTAGTACGCTGTCATACTTTTAGTCCAAAGCAAGAGTTGGAGATTCTATATCCTTTCCCTTTATGCTCTTCGATTTCCCTCTCTTTTCCCAGCAGATTGATCAATTTTAGCCACAGGTGGGTAAGCCTATCATTGAAGAGAAGTTTTGATATTCGGAGAGTGAATGCTCGGTTAAAGTACAGAATAAAACACTCAGAATAGACATCAGAATAGACACTAAGTAATGTGTAACTAGTAAAAGTATTTGTCTGGCTGAACTATCACAACCACAATTGCTATTTAGTTATGTATGTATGTATGTATTCAGTAAAGTCATTACAGAACATTTGAATCTCAGTTTAAGAGTGTATAAATGGTACAAGAATCATCATTTTTGGTACATTTGTTCCGTTTAAACCTGTCTGGTCTTATGGGGAAAATATGACTGATGAAATCATATAATAGCATTATACATAAAAAAAGGTTGTTGGTGTTTAGTGTTTGTAAGAAAGAGAAGAGAAAAGAAGAGAAGAAAAGAGAAGAGAAGAGAAGCCTATTTTGAACATATACTTATCATACTTTTTTTTTTTTTTTTTTAATTGTACATCAGTTTATTATTGTACATATTTTAGACAAACACCCCTAAACACTGCAGTCAAGCAAAACCAACTGTGATTGATTGCTTTACATATTGGTCCGTTCATGTCCAGAAAAACCAACAAAGTTGATCCGACTTAATGGGTGTTTGATGATAAACTAGAGAACAAAGAGACGACAGAGAACAGAACAGAAACCCTGAGAGTTGACAGGCAATGACTTTAATCTCAATGAATACACAAAGTTCACATCCAACAAATATGTTGTTTACGTAGCTGTGGAGCTTCCTCCATTATTAAACAGAAAGAGCTTGACTCTCTTTAAATAGAGCTTTTGTGCTTCATTGCAGCGGGCTGGATCAATCTCATAATAGAGTCCATTGTGATAAACAAGAGATGAATCGAAACAGAGCACTGATTCAATGTCAAACTCAGTTCAAAGAGTAAAAATAAATCCACTCATTCGCAATCTTTCTCTTCCTCTCCTTCTTTGTTTTTTTTTGTTTTTTTTTCTCATTTTGAAGGGCAAGAACTTTATAAACGGCTCTATTCTGCTTAGAAATAAATTAATTAAAAGTTCAAAGTCTCAATACTAAAATGTGGGTTTTTTTATGTGTATATATAATATAGATAGATAGATAGGTAGATAGATAGCTGAAATAGCAATTAACCAGATATGATACCTATTATTATTGTTGCCTACCTATTTGTTCAAAAATACAGTAATATTGTAAAATGCTGTTTTCTGTTTTAATAACATATGTGACCCCGGTATTTGTAGCAATAGCCAACAATACATTGTATTGGTCAAAATAATTTTTCTTTTATGCCAAAAATAATTTGGATATTAAGTAAAGATCATGTTCCATGAAGATATTTTGTGAATTTCCTACCATAAATATATCAAAACTTAATTTTTGATTAGTAATATGCATTGCTAAGAACTTCATTTGGACAACTTTAAAGGTGATTTTCTCAATATCTTGATTTTTTTGCACCCTCAGATTCCAGATTTTCAAATAGTTGTATCTTAGCCACATATTGTCCTATCCTAACAAACCATACATCAATGGGAAGCTTATTTATTCCGTATAAATCTCAATTTAAAAAAAAAAAAAAGTACGATTTTTTTTTTTTTTTTTATGTATAATAATTTTTATAACAATTTTTATGTTCACCAACACTACAACTATCTGATCAAAACTTGTAAAAACAATAATAATGTAAACTATTATTACATTTCTAAATTTTAAATTTTTTTAAATTAAATTATTCCTTTGATGCAAATTAAATTTAGCATCATTACTCCAGTTGTCGCATGATCCTTCAGAAATCAGTTTAATCTGCTGATTTGGTACTCAGAAAAAAAATAAATAAATAAATAAAACATGAATTATTATTATCAGTGCTGAAAACAGTTGTGTATTTATTTATTTATTATTTCATACTGTAATACATTTTTTTTAGGATTGTTTTCTTTTTTCAATCAAAAAAGTTCAATTTATTAATTAAATATTTATTTGACTTCATATACAGTAGTCACCAAGAGCTTCAGTATGAATCTCCGGTGGAGAAAAAGTTGGTATGGATCGGTGCTGACCACAACAACTGGGGCATTATCTTCAGTATGGCCAGAATTTTAATGTGTCTCTCATTTCAGCAACTGAAGAGAGAGCATGAGGTCAGAAATATGAAGTTTTTAAGAAATCAATATTAATGGAACAACACCAACCGCTGTGCAAGATTACCATTGACACAAATTGCTTACCATGCAGTCTTCACAATGCTAGTGATATTTCATGGAAGATGTACCGGTATGGGAAAAACTGTATGAAATATTCTCTGCAGACCAAAATAGACCCTACTGCATTCTGTGTAAACTGACTATCGTACTATTCATATATCTCTTTCCAGGTGCTAAGGCACAAAATAGACAGGTGCATGTTCATTTAGACCGTAAGTAAGTAAACCATCAGGACTTCAACCGTGAGCTATTGAATCTACAGTACTGTAAATAAATAACCCCAATAGAATTTGATATCATGTGTGCCTGCTATTATAACTGTAGGCTGTTAAATGGCAGTGAGGATCCATCTATTTCTGGTGCTTTTTCCGCACACAGTTAGATTCCAGATTGGAGACTGGGGCAAACTTGTGTACAAATGATAGTGCTCCCTATTAATCCTCGACGGGGTCCCGTTTCTCTTTTCATTCCTCTCCCACAGGCTATAGAAAACACATATTTTCTACCCGGTCACATAAATCAATGTTATCTTGAGTGGTTTGGGGGCTAAATAGTAATCAAAAGCCCCCATGATGCTCATAATCTGTCTTCTCATACGCAATGCCCAAATGCTCCAGTCTGAGCTGCAAAACAACACTGATTATAAAGAAATTTTTCAAAATGAACAAACGTTCACAGAATACGTAAGAGTGTAATGTGAATCTCATAGCAGGGCCATTAAGGGGCAATATTTGCATGCGCAATCAACAACAGCTCCGCCGTTTTCAGCGCTGACTAATCTAAGCGTCTCTGATTGGCCAATGCATTCCTAAATTCAACAGAAATGCATTTGATTGGTAGCTCAACACTGCACTAAAACAGCACGTAAATCTAATGCAGTGTGGGCGAATCTAAATGTAATTCCGCGAATCGACACTTTTCATTTTCATTTTAATCACGACAGCCGTAATACGTTGTTTAATTGTGCAGGGGCATTTTTTGCCCATTTATGTTGAATTTATGGAGCATTTTTGTTCATTTTGGTGGCATTTTTGCCACAAGCCCTAGGTAATTTCCGGCCCGAAACATAATAAATGTCATTTTTTACCCTAAAGGAAAATTTTTACAGTCAGTAAGATTTAAAATAATAATAATAATAATAAAAATAAAAATAAACATAAAAATAATTATTTTATGGCCACCAAGGCTGCATTTATTTAATCAAAATATAGTAAAAACAGAAATATTGTGAATTATTATTACAACTTAAAATAACTGTGTTGTATTTAAATATTTTTTAAAATGTAATTTATTTCTGTAATGCAAAGCTGACCCCAGTCTTCAAAAATCAAATAATTTTTATTGTTTATTTATTCATTGTTTTATGAATATTATTATTAATGCTGAAAACATTGTGATACATTTTTTCATATATTTATGAATATTTTCAGTGTTATACGCTACATTCAAAAGCACCACAGAGTGAAATCTAGTAGAATAATATGGGAAAACAGAGCAGGTAAAAGCTACTAAATCATAGTGTGTTTGACTAATTTGTCTCTTATTATATGTCTGATTGGAACATTTCCGTTTGAGTGTGTCTGTTTGTTTTCACTCAGTGCCAGGTGTTTCTTCAACAAAGCACCTGAGCTGCCACATTATTTCTCCAGAATGTCAGAAACGAAAGCATCCCAAGAAATCAAAACCGAGAGGAGGAGAAATCTGGGAGATAAAGTACTCTCTCATATGGTGTTTGTTTCCATAATTCAAAGATTTTTGGTAGCATAGGTTTCATCTTAGTATCAAATGGAAGTTAGAAGTCAGGAGAGTTTTAGTCCTTAAAAATATTTGCCAGAAATTGCCCTGAGTTAATGCATGTTCATTGATCTTTCAAGATAAAATAGTTTTGTGCTGTTTAAAAGTCTCAACTTTTAGAATTTGTTACTTTTTATAAGTAACAGAATATTGTAACATATTTGAACATTTTAAAAGTAACATTCCCCAACACTTTTAGTCAGAAAATGACAGAATAATTGATGGTTTTGGAAATGTTGAGATGTTAAACCAGTATCCAGGTTGTTTATGTATTCTTCACTCCTAGGCCAGGGATTTCAAGACAAATAAAAACAAAGCAATCAAAAACTAATAATTTGAAATGAAATCATTCAAAAGGAAATAAATAAAATGCTAGCCGACTACGTGTGAAGAATAAAAAGGAGCTTTGCACAGGTCTCTGCAGTGTTCATATCTTGTATGTCAGAGTAACAAATCTGACAAAAGGCTTATCGTTTATATTAAGAATTTACTTCATCAATCAATAAGAGATGCAGCCACATATAGGACAGAAAAGCAAGAAACACAGAAAAACAATCATTTATATATGACATATCTCTGTACATCATCTGTGAAATACAGGTAGAGGGAAGCTTTTGCCTACTAAGTAGGCTGCATGCATTGGAAATGAGCTACTTGAAAATATATTTTTTTCTAAAAAGGAAACCTCACCAGCGTCAATCACATCCACTGCAAGGTGAACCAGAGGCTAGGTCACAACGACACATGCAGAAGTACTCACTAATACAAAATAGGAGGAACTAGAACATTTTCCATTCTTCCAGGGTGATAGTAATGTTCAAGAGGGAGAACTCTTCCCTCCACTTCAAAAAATGTGGCAGTAAACAACAAACTCAAGGTCAGGTGTAGAGAAGTGGGAATACTTCAAATCCATTTGGTAGGACCCATGTGCAGAAGCTGGTGGGAATGAAAAACCAAGCAGCAAATCCAAACTCTCGAGAGGAACGCTTGGCAAAGGAAGAAACGGAGACAAAATGAGACCTGTAATGGATGGATTACAGAACGAGGCATAAAAAGGAAAGGGCAAAAGAAGAAAGCTCAAAGGTAATGATTACAAAGAGTTTTAACACAAACAACACACATCAATGACAAATGGGAGACACAAGATCATATTTTAAGTACTATATGCCTTACACCACGAGAGCACAAATTCCTCCTAAAATCTGCCAAGACAATGGTCAGGTCATATTGTAGCTGCAAATCAACAGAAATGAATGTGAAATGATCTTTTACTTAAAGGAGATGTCCACTTCCAAAACAAAGATTCACATATAATGTACTCACCCCCTAGTCATCCAAGATGTTCATGTGTTTCTTTCTTCAGTCGTAAAGAAATAATATTTTTTTAAGGAAAACATTTCAGCATTTTTCTCCATATAATGGACTTCTATGGTGCCCCGATTTTGAACTTCCAAAATGCAGTTTAAATGCGGCTTCAAACGATCCCAAACGCGGTTGTAAACGATCCCTGCCAAGGAAGCAGAGTCTCATCTAGCGAAACAATTGGTTATTTTCATTAAAAAAATACAATTTGAATACTTTTTGATCTCAAACGCTCGTCTTGTCTGGTTCTTCCTGAACTCTGTGTTCTGCCTTAATACAGTTAGGGTATGTCGAAAAACTTGTATAAAACAATCGTATTTTCTCCCCCAACTTCAAAAATTATTTAAAAATCATCCTACATCGCTGCAGTAGTTTCAACCCAGTCTTCACAAAGTGAACGTGCAAAGAAGATCAAACACCCTTAACAAAAAAGGTAAAACAGTCATATAGGATGGTTTTGAAGTCGAGGGAGAACATGAGAAGAGAGTTTTTCGACATACCCTAACTGTCATGAACTGGAAACAAAAAACAGTCCAGGCAGAGTAAGACAAGACGAGCGTTATTTTTATGAAAATAACCAATCATTTCACTAGATAAGACCCTTATTCCTCGACTGGAATCATTTACAGCCACATCTGGGATCGTTTGAAGCCGCATTTAAACTGCATTTTGGAAGTTCAAAATCGGGGAACCATATCAGTCCATTATATGGAGAGAAATTCTGAAATGTTTTCCTCAAAAAACATAATTTTTTTTTACGACTGCTGGTTTAAGATGGTCCTTTGCTGGTTTATGCTGGTCCTTGACCAGCAACATCACCAGCATAAACCAGCAAAGGACCAGCTTCAAAACATACCTACCAGCATATGCTGTTTTTTTTCACCAGGGAACATCTTGGATGACAAGGGGGTGAGTACATTATATGTGAATCTTTGTCTGGAAGTGTACTTCTCCTTTAAACAACATGTTTTATGACAGTAACATGTTTTTGCATTGGGGCATTATTTTAATGACAATTAAGGATATTCCTCTCATATTATCATAACCATAATGCAAATATTATCAACAAAGTACTCTAAAAATACATTTATTACAGCCTTTGCACTAAGCCATTACGACCTGGCTAATCAGAAACGGTCTTTTTGGTGATGACATTTTCGGTAAAGGTCTCTGGAGGGCGATTTTTTTTTTTTTTTTATAATTCTGAATCCTGTGTTTTTATGTTTTTCTGATATAATTCTTCTTAACAATTCCCCCACAACAACTGACTTTAAATTACGCAGATTTAAATAAATAAAAAAGATCGTGTTTAAGTAAATAAAATAAAGTTAAAAATATTTTTTATTTCACTTTAATTTGTGTTTATTTACCTATATACTTTTTTCGATGTTTTCTAATCCTGATTCCGTGGGATTGGACGCCTCGTTAGTGCATACGTTCATCGAATGAGTATTTATTTCTTATTTATTGCGTTTCGCTGGTGCTTTTGAGCTTCACCCCGTTGACGTTATTGATTTGGAATCACGTTCATGTTCATCAGCCAATCAAATTACAGTATTTGTGCGTGATGGGTGTGGTCTTTCAGGTACGCTATCTAGGCCTGAGTTACGCTATTGCAGTGACGCGCGTGAAGAAAACGCTGGAGATGTTGAACAGGTGAGGTGGATTTTTCACGCCAGGTAAATAGGTAAGTGCTTTTTTTCCACATTTATCTATTGTTTACAGTGGGTTTATCGAAATGTGTACTTGGCTAGCTTGAGCATTCAGTAACACGTCTTGTTTTTGTTGATGGTGTTCTTGTATGTTTGAGTTGGTGAGCGTCTTTGAAATGTAGGTAATGTTTCTCTGGCTATTGTTCATTAACCAGACAGTACTGTACAGTTAATGGAACTGTCACATGTTCTGTCAGTGCTTCGTACATATATTATTTTGATAATGTACGTTTTTTTCCCCCTGAATATCTATTTTGTGTGGGAAATGTGATCTAAACATATTGCGGTCTGTTTGTTCTTTATATTTTACCATTCAAAAGTTTGGTGTCACTGGGTCAGTAAGATAATTTTATTTATTTATTTATTTATTTATTTATTTATAAGATAAAATGGTTTGTTAGGATAGGACAGTATTTGGCTGAGATACAAATATTTAAAACCTGGAATCTGAGGGTGCAAAAAAAACAAAACAAAAAAAAAGTCGCCTTTAAAGTTGTCCAAATTAAGTTGTTAACAATGCGTATTACTAATCAAAAATTAGGTTTTAAAATATTTACGGTAGGAATTTTACAAAATACATCTTAATGGAACATGATCTTTATTTAATATTGTAATGATTTTATAATAAAAGAAAAATCAGTAATTTTGACCCATGCAATGTATTGTTGGCTATTGCTACAAATATACCCATGCTACTTATGACTGGTTTTGTGGTCTAGGCTCACGTGTTAGTTTCGAATTTATACACTGGATTTATACATCTGTTACTTTTTCAGGTATTAATTTATTGAATGTGTATATAGTGACGCCTGCAGCTGAAAAACCTGAAAATTTGTACATAACATGTAATTTGTGTGGAAAACCATATTTAAATAAATTCAGCAGATTTGTGCAAATCAATGCAGAAAATTGGTAAAAAATGTCTGCAGATTCCATCTGGACCTTAAGGCCTACTTGATCATGTAAATTTATTAGCATAATCGGCACACAATAATGACTTTCAATGACAAAAGTGAGCCTTCTGGATACTATTATGTAGTTTTCTGGCTGTGCGTGATGAATACATTAACAAGAAGTGGCTAAAATAGCTCATAGCATCTTTAGAAATGTGATAAAAGAGCTGGCTTAACTATAAAGATGACTTCACGTTTGAATCTTATACTTAGATCTTAATCAAAACTCTTAGAAATACACTCTATGAAAGGAATACAGAAAATTGTGGGATCATTTTGGATGGGATTATTCAATAGCATATGTTCATCAAAGAACTTATAGGCCTCACAGGGAATAATTAGAGGAAGTCCTGTACGTACACGTAAATGCTGTTCATATGCATTAGAGCAAAGTTCAAAAGAAATAGTTGACTGTAGAATACAAGCGTACCACATGTCAGGATTCTTGACATGACACTTCAACGTCTTGAGCATGCTTGTGTATTCCCCTTCATACAGAGGCTCACGTTGCCTTTAAATTGTGAAAGATGAATCTGAATGTGAAGCCCTTCATGGATAATTTTGCAATCTCCTGGATACTCAGTGTCTGCAGTCCCCGATGCTTGACTTTAGGGTTGTTCTGCCATGGTACTCCTGTCAACAAGAACCTGAGCTGTTCTTGTCTGCAAATTTTGAGAGTCTGATGCTCAGGACTCAACAGGCTCACTGGTCTCTCCGTACGGGTCTGTAAATGGTTATTTGATCTAGTCTGCTGTTGAGCTAACATGTGTGAAGAAAGACCATCTGGGGGTTAACACCTGATCCCGTATGAGCTTTGCAGTAGGATATGGCTCTTTTATTCCAGTGTACTGCTGCGTGAGGAGCATGTAGACATCTGAGACTCGCAGTTCGGTACTGCAGCGGTGAAAAAACAAATCATATTTTATCTGTGCGTACTGCTTTTAGGATATAGATAAATCATGTTGTGTTTTATTTTTCCCTGTTGTAATTCTCTACTGGTTTGCTCTGTCGAAGGTGATATTTTTCCTCAAGTTCCTTGTAATGTCTTGCACAAAAAAGTGACATTTTTCTTCCTTTTTTGGCTCTAAGGGAAGGTTTGCAGTTGAGTTAGATGGCCTTGTTTTATGTGAATTCATAGTGATTTATAATTTTAAATAGCTGTTTTTGTTAATCTACCTTTAAAGTGTTATGTAAATTACCTAATGATTGTTTAAGTTCTTGAATTACGTTGAGATGCACAAGATATTGATTCTTTATTGGTTATTTACAATTACTTTTACATTAATGTTTTCTTTTAATTTTACTAATATTAACATCAGTATCATATACAATATATACTTTTATAAACTTAAGTCTTTAGCGAACTGTACACATACCATTGGGTTCAGTAAGACTTTTTTGTTAAGGAAATTAATAATTTTATTAAGCAAAGACATTAGATCAAATGTGATGGTAAATAAATGTATAATAAAAAAGATTTCCATTTTTAATAAATGCTTTTCTTCTGGGGGAAAATGTATGATTTTTACACAAAAATATTAAGCTGCACAAGATATTAGAATGATTTCTGAAGAGTCATGTGACACTGAAGACTAGAGTAATGATGCTGAAAATTCAGGTTTGCATCACAGGAATAAATTACATTTTAAAATATATTCAAATACAAAATGGTTGTTTTAAATTGTAATAATATTTCACATTGTTTTTTATGTTCACATTATTATTTATATGTTTTACTGTATTTTTTTTCTATCAAATAAATTCAGCCTTGGTGAGCATAAGAGACTTATATTAAAAATTCTAACTGGTAGTTTAAAAGTTTTAACTGGTAGTATACATTATGATGCCTAAACTCAGTTAAAAGGATTGATTTTTAGTTCTTAAGTGCTTTATTTTTAACTTATTTAAACAAAAGAGTGTTAC
Organism: Labeo rohita; assembly: GCF_022985175.1. Classification (NCBI taxonomy): domain Eukaryota; kingdom Metazoa; phylum Chordata; class Actinopteri; order Cypriniformes; family Cyprinidae; genus Labeo; species Labeo rohita. The sequence goes on from NC_066873.1 coordinate 40,318,225, forward strand.
ATTTTAATATTGGTCATAACATGAAAATAATAACTATTTTCGGTGCGTCTATAACAACAATTTTACAGCATTGCCATAGTTTGAAATTGATTAATTATAGTTGAATAAACTTTTTTTTTTTTTTTTTTTTTTTTTTTTTTTTTTTTTAAATACACTGTAAAAAGTGCTACACCCACAAAGTAGGTTTTATATACTTTAAATAGCTGTAATCTAGTTTATTTTATTTGTTTTATACTAAAACGTATCAATATACTTCCTCTTTACTTAAAATATATCAGTTTTTATATAACAATATATTTTAAATAAAACTATTGCAATTTATTTGGGTAGTTATTTCTATGTGGTTGTTGTGTACAAGAAATGTTATAAAAGTGAGTTGACGTACACATTTTTTTAGAGCTGCTGTCGATGTGGCAGGTGTGTTCATCAAACGTAAATATTTCAAAATTATTGTAAGTTTTTCATTGGCGGAGACTTTCCCAGGCAGATGCAGCATCTTCCTCGGCACTTCAACTGTTTGTTCGCTGCAGCGGATCTGAATTACAGAGACTGATTAACACGGTAAGTTGAGCAAATTTAGCCGAATGATTTGTGATGTAAAGTCACGTGAAATCGCTTACTCCACTAGAGAGGCTGAGGCTAGGTTTGCAAATTGTACTGTATATCTAGCTATCCTGCACACATAGCAAGCTAAGTTGGCTGCACAGTGTAGAAGCAGTGTGGTCTTGTAGGCAACGATCGGCAGACAACGGTGGTTGAGACCGTGTTGTTAGTAAGTGCTGTAGTCATGCGTACTATGTGTTTTTAGGCTACTTTGGCTTTAATTTTACCAATAATATCCGTTTTAATCATTACTTAGCGTTAACTTAACTAGCGTAGTACTAATGTTAACTTGTTTTGTCTAGGACTTTTACCTTACCGTTTAATGTCAAATATTAGTTTAAGTTAACACAAACTAACGATTAAAAGTAATATTATTGTTAAAATTAAAGCCAAAGTAGTCTTAAAATAGAAATGTCCAAATCTTCTAGAAAGATGGCCTGCCCTCTTTGAACCAGGTAAACTTAAGTCGACTAGCTAAAATCCACTTCTGTCATCTAACGTTACTGGTATGGCTAAAAAATACAACTATAATTCAAACTTTCTTCACCATCATACTCTGTTTCTTTTATGCTATGCTACATTCAGTTGAATTTCACATTGCTCAATTATGGTAAATGGCCGATAGTTGTGAATATATAAGGCAACAAACTTGACCAAAGATTACATTTCTTTCTTGCATTTTTCATACTTAAAAATAACTATATAGTGAATATGTTCCTTTGCTGCTTGGCACAGTCCATGATTTTCACTTGACTGAAAACTAATTTGTATCCAAAACTCTCATGTTGTTTAAATCACAGCTAAAAAAAATTTTCTTTTGGTATGTAACTAAGATGGTATACTTCTCTTTACAGATCTGGGAAGACTTCCTGAGAATCAGTGGCATATCACTTGAGAAAAAGGAGAGAAGTGGCCCTGAGATGCCTGATTAAGTATATGGGGGAGAGCCTGGAAGACCTTATCAGTGTCCACCACGTATGTATTGGGCTTTGTCTATTTTTCTGTCTGTATGTATTAATATTGTGATAATATGGGGTAATTACATTTGCTCTTGAAAGATATTTAAACTCTGTAGCTTAATAAACAGTAATATGATGACCAATCAGGTACAGGCAAGGACAATCGCATTGTTTTATTGTAATGCATCCTTTGAAGCAGACAACACTCATGCTACAGTAGATCATGATAGTGTAGTATTCACCACCTTTAGCAAAAAAGTACAATTTTGACTTTGTGTCTTATCTGTCTTCTACCTTTCTGCTATATTCATCTCAATACCTGTTTGTCTGACCAAACTCTTGATTCTTTTTTGTCTCCCAGGACAGCCCGTGGTCAGAGATGTGCCAAACCTGTCGAAAGCATGATGCCTTCTGTTTGGACTTACCTATGCCTCGACCTCAAGTATCCCTCAAAACGGGTGTATACTTTTGAGATATATCAGAGGCTCTTTGTGGGATTGGACCTCATGCGTCCGAAGCCATCATCGAAGCATGCAAATCTCCTGACCAAGTTGTCTTAGGTGATTTCTCAATGGCATCTGGCAATGCAGTTCCAGTGTGATACAATGTGATGTTATGGCTCACATGTACCTTTATCTAAACATTGCAGATTGGGCAGTTTGGATATTTTACTTTACTGTTCAAAACAGGTTGAAAATGCACTTACTGTATACAGTGCTTGTTTTATATTATGGTGCACATGTGCAGCCACATTTATTGACTGTTTTGTAGTCCCTGTTAAAAGTGACACTGGTTGACTTTGAATAAATGTTATTGTCTTCAATCTATCTTCCCATCTTTTTCTTCTTTATTTAGAATTTAATTTGTAATTGTTATTGACAAAGTCTGTTTATGTAAAGTTAATTAGTGTAGTACTTAGACTATATAGCCATTTTTATTTTTATTTTCTGAGGTTATAGGCAGGATTCAATTAAAATGTTTATTCACATATGATTAGGTTAATTTTACTAAGAACATAAACTTCATAAAACCTAATTAAAATTAGTACAAGTTACTTGTAGCAACCTATAAATAAGTTACCTGTACCAAGAAAAGTAGGTTTATCTAACTGAGTAATACTAGAACTATTAGTTAACTCAACTTGATTTTGTTGTGTTTGTATTAAGTGATGTTACAGTGTTTATTATACTTAAAAAATGCTGCAAGTTGATTCAACTTAAAACATCCAATGCAGCCACTTGCCTCACTTTTTATAAGTTAGATCTAGGTATTACTTTTTACAGTGTAGGAAGGAAATCCGCTTTCTTATGATGTATGAAAAATGAGAGAGCTCCCTTAATAAATGACATATGCATTTAGTAACACAATGCTATGGTTGTCAGTGTTTTAATTAGCCCTGAACTCTTTGTTCATTCACTGCAGGTATAAATGGTTTTAGTTGAAAGACTCATATCTGACATCTTCATAATTAGATTTCAGTAAACGTATGAATTGAGCTATGGAGTTATAACAATGCATTGTTAATATTTATTACATCATTATGTCAGTGCAGTCTCACTACTGGCAATCTCAATTAGTTCCAGTGATCGTGCTGTATAAACACACTGTCACCCTGTGTTAAATGTTTCTGCCGTATCAGTGATGGATTTGAGTTTGATCTTTATAATGGCAGTTCGATTAACTGAGGTCCTGACTCCTTCTCGAATTGTGTCCATTCTCCAATACTGACCTTTTCCCCCTTGCCAAGGCCACTTTACTGGCTTTTAATTATAGGAATAAGACAGGGGACGTTGTGACATTGTCTGCGAAAAAGCAGCAATCAGCACCTCATCACAAGCATGCAGTAAAATGAAGAAATTATCATTTGCAGTCAGAGTTCACCTGATCTGAATGTAGATTTGTGACGAAAATGGTAAGATAAGATTAATATTTGATAATTCACTGTAGTTCAACTATGAAGTCTTTTTTAGCCGACTAGCTTTCTCTTTCCCTCGTTTAGGAGCAAGTGAGTGTGCAATGGAAGAGAAATGTTCCCTTGTTAAAGGAATAGTTCATCCAAAAATTCAAGTTTAGTCATTGAATCACCCTAATGTTTTTTTTGGAATTGTGGCTTAAATGCCACACGTTTATGTTGGTCCATATCTATCATATATTTAGATGAGGAACAGAAGTATAAGTGATTTACTCACTAATAATTCTCCCCTCCAGTGAGCTGTTAATGCCTTATCCATTGTGACTGGATCATTGCGTTGGACTGGAGAACCAGATCACACTGTTCATGGAAAAGAATCAGATCTTTAATTCTAATTGACTCAGTGATCCAGTTCTCAAGCTGACAGCTCATTGGAGTGGAAGATTATGTGTGGATAACAAATTTGGGTCTGTTTCTAATGCAAAGCTGTCGTATGACTTTAGAGGACTTTAAATATAATGCACAAATGTGACCTTGTCTTAAGTAGCATGGGAATGCTTGTAGCAATGGCCAACAATACAATGTATGGGTCAATTATCAATTTTTCTTTTATGCCAAAAATCATTAGGATATTAAGTAAAGATCATGTTCCCTGAAGATATTTTGTGAATTTCCTACCGTAAATATATCAGAACTTAATTTTTGATTAGTAATATGCTTTGCTAAGAACTTCATTTGGACAACTTTGAAGGTGATTTTTCTCAATATTTTTATTATTTAAAAATATTATAATTTTTTATTATTTATTTATTTTTTTTTGCACCCTCAGATTCCAGATTTTCAAATAGTTGTGTCTCGGCCAAATATTGTCCTATTCTAACAAACGATCAATGAAAAGTTTATTTATTCGGCTTTGAGATGATATACAAATTTCAGTTTCCAAAAATCGACCCTTATGACTTTGGACCCTTATTTTTGTGGTCCATGGTCACAAATGGTGTGATTAAAAATATCTAGTTGCATATAAAATGGCATGCCTTTAACATAAATAAACTTGATGCATACTTGTCAGTCATAAATTAAATGAATAAGAATGAGATTTATGCAAACATACCAATAAACCAAATGCACAATAACCAGGTTATATATATTTATAAAAACATTAAATTAATTATTTGTAAACCAGTCTCATATTTTAACCACATTAAGCCTACTGTATCATATTTGATTCGTGGGCAAATCCAGCGTTATGGATGTGACATATAAATGCTTAGAGAATGTATGTTACCAATATACCGAACCATCCGTTTATATTTTAATAAACCCTTGAGTCTAAACATCAGAAAAATATCAGTCTATGCATGAGTTTTCTATGTTAAACAGGGAAATAATCATGCGTTATGGATCTGACAAAAAAGAACAGTGTTTTTGAGAGACTACATACTTTTGTAGGATTTCTGTGAATTAAAATGCACAAACCACACAACAATACCCAACAAACAGAGAAGTGATGGCTCTTCACAGAACATATAATTGTTACTTTATTTTAATTTTGATGTATCTGTTTATGAGGAATATGTACTATTATGGATGTGATAAGCCTGAAAATAGCACTTACCAGATTATGGAAAATCATTCACTGATAATTAAAAAAAAAAGCTTTAAAAACTTTAAGAGAGACCTAACATGGGTATTTGAACTACCAAATGTGGACATGTGTGCTATCAGTGTAGTAAAAACCTTTGGTGTAAAAAAAAAAAAAAAAAAAAAAAAAAAAAAAAAACAAGTTTTTTTCATGGTAAGGTAGACATTTGCATGGAATTACCCTCATGCGTTTCTGAGGCTTATATAGACTTATATTTCTAAGTGAGCATTTACAGGACTAAAGCAAAATTAAAACTACAGAGCTTTCATCATAAAACTAAGCATTTAAATATAATCATACTAAGACATCAGAAGATGTAGAGTAACAATTTTCACGTTGCATGAAAAAAATAAGATCTTACAGGTTTGGAAGTGACTAAAATAATGGCAGAATTTTTATTTTGAATTTTGTGAACTGTTTCTTTAAGCAGTCATGTTTTCATGTATGTGTGAGTAAGAGAAATGGATTCGGCATGTGTGTACGTAGAGAATCTATCAAGTCCAACTGGCTGCAAAATGTCCCTGGAGCATTGAACGATTTCATTTCTCATACTCTAAATTACATTTTTACTCCCCAAGCCCCAAGAAGCCTCACCTGGGCACAATGAAATAAGCCAGTGACGCCATCTGGATTCCACACAAGGTGATGATGATGATGATGATTTATGATATTCTCTATCTATAGTAAACAGAAGCTCCAACAATGAGTGCCACATCCATTTACTGAGGCTACTAAGGTGTTGAGCGGGTAGTAGTGTGCAGATATGGGGTTCTGGGTGGTTTTCAATGACAGCCTTATATCTGAAAGAGTTTTTGTTTTTCTCAGACACGTTTTGTAATGTGCAAAAATTGAACTTGCACAGGTAGAAGCATTTGCATACTGGTAGAGTTTTTCAGGCCTTGCAGTTTGGGATATTAACAGGCACACCCATCCGCACTCTCGTGATAGTGTTCACACTTTTTCGGGAGCTCATCTTTTCTCAGTTTCAGGATAAATGGCTGTGCCTCACATCTGCATTGATAATAAGCCAACCGTATGGTGAAAAATCAGGCTCTGGCCTTCATTAATTATTCATACAGGACCTCTCCAATTTTTACCGTGACTCAATTAGTTTTTGAGAGCCTTCTGCTGGGCCGAGGAACAGGGTTCTGTAATTAAGTATGCTGAGCGTATCCATGATGTGACTTATTTGAGATATTGCAGAGGGGGGGAGAACATGTCTGGATGATTACAGTTTCAAATATACACACTTGGGGGACGTAGACTGTTATATTGCCACAGGGGACAGTGTAGTCATCGCTAGGCAAGGTTAAATATGAAATGGGTAGCAAATAGTGGCTTGACAGTTAAAGTCAACATAAAGTCAGAAGTGACTTGGTTTTCTTTATTAATACAAGTTTCTGATAAGTTTGTCTTTGTGATCTTCCTGAGAATTCAGAAAACTGCTTTCTTCCATGGCTTTTCCCTCTGTTTCTGTCACCTTATGGGCTTGCTTAGTTGGCCTTTAAAAGACACTTAATATTCAGTAATGTCATTGATGGGAATCAATATGATTTGACAGCACTGTCACGATTGGATGAAACTTGAAATCAGTTGAACTGAATAATGACACTATTGTATTCTGTAGAGCTGCTTTATAGTGAAATGAAATTGGTTCATAACTAATGAATTTTGCAACATTATTAAAAATGTATAAATGCATGGCTTTAAAATGGTGAAATTGTTTGCAACAGTCTTCTAATTTATTACATTTGGATATTGGTTAACATTTAAAAGTGACTTCTGCGCGTAGTTGATGTTATGCAAAAGGCAAGTCGCCTTTATTTAACACTTTATACAGATCAGGTTGTTTCAGAGCAGTTTCACAATAAACAGGAAAGTAACAGATTCAGTGATGCAGTCTTCAAATATTTGACAGTTTCTGCTGCAAAGCACTCTTGAATCAACACTGAATAGACTCGAGCTGAATGACACTACTGTCTTCTTAAGAGCTGCTGAATTGAACTTGTTTCATAAATGAGCTTTTACACTGTTATTGAACCAAATCATAATCAACACTGAACTGACTGGAGCTGAATGTTAGCAGAATTTGTCTAATATTTAATGAGGTTCCCATCCTTGATTCAGTTGTTTTCCTGTTTATTACTGTGAAACTGCTTTGAAACAATCTGCTAGAGAAATAAAGGTTGACTTGACTTTTGGATAACGGCACCTATGTACACAGGTCATTGTTTCATGTTAACCAAAAACACAAATGTAGTGATTTAGGATACTGTTCTAAGCAATTTCACCTTTTTAAAAGAGTAAATTTATGCATTTTTTCCCTCTGATACTTTTAATAGAAAGTGACTTACATTGCCTTCAAGGTAAACATAATGCCCTTCCTGGGAATCAATCTCCTGACTTTGACGTTGATATTGCCATGCTCTACTTAGTGATATTACATTTGGCTACGACATTACTGAAGTAAAAAAAAAAGAAAAAGAAATTGGGTTCAAAAGAAGTGAACCTCCATGCAATTTTTTTCCTACTGGCATATAAATAAAAAAAAAAAAAAAAAAAAAAAATATATATATATATATATATATATATAATCAAATAAATTTTTCAACAGATAATTATTTTAGATGTATCTGTCTATCTGTCGTTCTGTCACTCTGTCTATCTGTCATTCTATCGTTCTGTCTATCTGTCGTTCTGTCATTCTGTTGTTTTATTTTTCTGTTCTGTCCTTCTTTCTATCAGTATATCATTCTATCTGTCGTTCTATCATTCTATCTGTATTCTATTTATGGTTCTATTATTCTGTCTATCTTTCTTTCTACCCTTCTATCTATCGTTCTGTTGTTCTATCAATCTATCGTTCTGTCTGTTTTTCTATTGTTCTATCTTGCTTTTTCTGAAAATATTGTGCCGGTTTAACTTTGTATTGTTCTATCTATCTGTCATTCTATCGTTCTATCTATTGTTGTATCATTCTGTTCTGTTCTGTCTGTCTGTCTTTCGTTTTGTCGTTCTATCGCTCTGTCGCTCTATCTATCGTATCGAAAATATTTTGCTGGTTAATTTTGGGATATGCTGAAAATCCATTGATCTATCTATTGTTGTATCATTCTGTCTATCTGTCGTTCTGTCATTCTATTGTTCTATCTATTGTTGTATTATTCTGCTGTCGTTCTGTCTATCGTTCTGTCACATCTATCGTTCTATCTATCTGTCGTTCTATCTATTGTATTTTTCTGTTCTGTCGTTCTTTCTATCTATCAATCTGCCATTCTATCTGTGTATTCTATCATTCTATTATTCTATCTATACTTTCTATCCTTCTTTCTGTTGTTCTATCAGTCTATCGTTCTGTCTTTTTCTATAGTTCTATCGTTCTATCTTGCTTTTTCTGAAAACATTGTGCTGGTTAACTTTGGGATATGCTGAGAAGTTGATTGCAAACTTGCAATTAAGGTACTGGCTTCATTATGGAGCCACTTTATTATTATTATTATTATTATTATTATTATCCTATCAATTTTTGATGGTCATGTAACTTTTATGTCCTACACTTTTTTTTTTTTTTTTTTTCTTGCTCATTATCCTGTTTTATTCAGAAAAAAATCTCATTATTGACAAAATATGTTTTAAATGTTTGTTTTATGTTGACTTGTGTTCTTTTCTATTACTTTTTGCTTAAACATGCAATCAACAGGTCACGCAAATGTTATTAAAAATAGAAAACAAACATTCATTTTTTTCCCCCCATAAAATACTATTAGCCATTATGGACAGGCCTGGGGTAGAGAAAAAAAGACAGGAATAGTCCAATCTTGATGTTAGGAATGTAACCTTTCAGTGATTTCCTACCTTATTTCCCTGAGCAGCTGACCTCTGAACTTTTGTCACAGTTCCTTGAATGCTCCCACATGGACAGAAGCTACTTAGAAAACAAACTCCTTGGAAGGGGTGCAGAATAAGACTCCGTCTGACCCGCGGGTCATGAGCGGACAGGTGCTGTAGGGAACTAGAAAGGTTTAATTACATCTGATGCCGCAGTGGCATTAGAGCACCTCTGGCCTCCATTACATCACTGCCTTTATGTGTCAGAATGAAAAACATGTGATGTGAGATGGGGTGGCCCACTGGGAGAATGCTTGAGCCGATCTCTGGACAGGTTATACATTACTGAGCATTTGGTTAGCTCCAGGAAACAGCTACAGTATTACATGACAAGTATTATTCTCCAAGGAACACAGTGCATGTGCTGTAATGTTTAGACACCAAATGCACAGTTGTGTTACTAGCAATGCAAGACACTTTGACTTTCTCATATTAAATATTTTGGTAACACATGACAATAAGGTGTCATTTGTTAACATTAGTTAATGTATTGTACTAACTTAAACTTATTACATTATTAAATCATTTTTGTTAATGTTAGTTAATAAAAATGCAGTCATTCATTGTTGATTCATTGCTGGTTTATGTTAGTTCATAGTGCATTAACAAACACAACTTGTGATTTTAATAATGCATTAGTAAATGCTGAAATTAACATTAACCAAGATTAATAAATGCTGTAGAAGTGTTGATCATTCTTAGTTCATGTTAACTAATGTAGTTAACTAATGAACCTTATTATAAATTTTTTTTTATGATACAGACATGGTACCTGAAATTGTGTGGCTTGTTAATGAGTGATGTTTGGTTACTTTTTATTAAGTGATCAGAGATATTTAGTTGTTTACGGCTTTAAATTTATAATGTTGCAAAAGATTTCGGTTTCAGATAAATGTTGTTTTCAAACGTTCTATTCATCAAAGAATCCTGAAAAATGTATCAAAAAAAGTCAAGTCAATGAAAATATTAAGCAGTTTGTCCTGAGCACCAGTCAGCATATTAGAATGATTTCTGAAGGATTATGTGACACTGAAGACTGGAGTAATTATGCTGAATATTCAGCTTTGCACCACAGGAATAAATTACATTTTTAAAATATATTCAAATAGAAAATGGTTATTTTTATGTGTAAAAATATTTTAAGTATTTAAATATTTCAAATATTTTTTTTTAATCAAATAATTTCAGTCTTACACATAATAGACTTAAAGGAACCGTATGTAAGAAATTTATTTCAGTTAATCATAAAATGGCCCTGACATGTCACTAGACATTAAGAAATCATGTTCATTTCAAATACTTATATCACTGACAACAGTGGTCCGGCCAGGATATTGTCATTTAAAAGTGAAAGTTGCAGCCCTCAACTGATGTTGATGTTGTCATGTTGTGTTTTGGTCTGAGGCGCCACCCTCCAGCTATCTACCAATCACGAAGTCAGTAGAGTTTCGTCATCCGGGTTGCCAGCTCTGCTCAGTTACAGCTGCAGCTACGAACGTGTCGGATAAAACATGTATAAAGTTACGAAACCTAAAAGACCTCGTTATGAATCCGAAGTACGTCGTGACAAAGTCCGAAATAAAACAAGATCCGGGCCAGTCGGCACGGATACGGTTTCATTTTCCACTGTGGTGCCGATAACGGAACTTTTTGGAATGTAAATACAAATGCCTTAGTCGTTGCCTTGGCAACGCAATTGTAATATAAACAGAGATATGATCAGATATTCAGATCAGAGATATGATCAGATATAACAGCTGTTTACTTGGCTGTTTGGTCATACAGCGCGCTTTCGCTTAGCACACACGTTCTATGAGCACGGTTTGGTTGTCTAACCGTGCCGAGAATTCCGGGCCGAGAACAGTTTGTAATCGTGCCGTGCCGGACCAGGCTCAGGTGGAAACAGAACTGGAACCGTACCTGACCGTTCTAAGAACCGTTCAGCACGATAGTGGAAAAGCGGCTTATGTTCCGACTGAAATGTATTACAGTACATCTTCACGAAATATTTGGCTAATCGCCTTTAGTAAATTTTTGCGATACATAATTACTTCGCAAAACATCTCTCGTGAAGCATAAACATAAGTAACAGAAGAAAAAAAACTTATTGTGTAGGACTCGTCACTTGCCATTGGAAGCTCCTTGTAGCAGCCTACGTTCCTGCGGAATCCTGCAGCTCAGCTGGCAACCTCGAGTCAGGGGGGGAGGGGGAGGGGATACGCCGTTCTACAGTATTTTGAAAGTGATTGCAGTACCAGTTTTGGCCACAATCCTACATACGGTTCCTTTAAATAAATAAGTAAATAAATTTCTTATTACTTTTTATGTTACTAAAAATGTAATTTTATTTTATTAAAATTTTAGTTGTCTCTTTGGAGAAAATGTGTGATTTACAGACTATATTGAGCTCATATTTAGTGTTTAGCATCTTTGCCTTGCCTCCTCGGAGAACATGCCCCTGCTGAGCCATATCTACAAACCTGAATATCAGAGAGACTTGTGGGTGAGCTCTTTTGACCCGAGCCAGTAAACAACCACTCAGAATACCTAAGCAATACCATTATGACCACACAGACCCGTTAAACATAATCAATGTGATAAATCTCCCTTTTGACATCATTAAGACCTGCAGAGCTGCTCTTCTCCTCCTCCTGATGGGTTACTCCAGTTCTCTGGGTTGTCGACTACAGAAACGCGAAACCGAGGCATCTCGTTTGTAGTGAATTCTGAAATCTTGTTTCCACAAGTCAGTGACTCGAGAAGCCAGTTAAAGAGTTGTTTGTTTACCATCTCACAAATGTTGCTTTTGCTTTTCATGCGCGTGTGTGTGTGTGTGTGTTTCTCTGTCAGACTCGTCACTGTTTGTCTGGAGGTCTGAATATGTTTAAACACATTGAGTGGTGACAGGCAAATCTGTACATGCCTCAAAACTACCCGGTTATTTGTAGGATCTGGGGCATCCAAGCTGCACACCGCATTGATATGATGCATACTTACAATACAAAACCTCACTGCTGGGCAGAGCCCTGCTCATTTATGTGCAGCACATCTTGTGTGTTTGTCTTAAGGAGTGTGTCTGTGTTGGTGGAGATAAGTGTTATGCACTGTTTGTTTGGTAGAGTATAGGACATTGAAACAAAAGCCTGCTTGTGAGGCATGTGAAATATTTTGTTAATTTTTAAGTAGCCTCAAAAATGTAGTGGCACTAAATTTAGGCATTGTTTAACATTTGTTATATGGCATTTTCGGTGAATAATGAATGACCTGCGGCTGTGTGTGTCTCGTCGAAACCATTAATGTCATATTTTGTGTCATGCAAATGGGTTGGTTTTTTTGAATAATAACAGCCTGCATTAACATGTCTTCACCTCTCTTTAGTCAATTGTTTCTAGTACATGGCCTATTTTCTCTCAAAAATGTTTGCAGACATTAAACATGAATAGGTTTTTATTTGGGGGGGAGAGAAAAAAATCAGGAACCCAAATATGTCAGAGGGAATATTAAACACTCTGGGAAAAACATGACGTCCTGAAAAGGGGAACTGCAAATACTTCATGATAAAATAACATGTCTATGAATTTAGCCACAGGGATGAATATGTTTACAACTAATGCACAAATGGAACCTCGTAGATGGGTAGATACCTGGCCCTTTTTCGTCTCATGAAGATAAAAATAGTGTCTAATAACTCTGGTAGCTTATTAAACACAACTTTTTAAATCTCAATTCTTTTTTTTTTTTTTTTTTTTTTTTACAATTGTGAGTTTCTCACAATTCAGATTCTTGAGAATTGTGAGTTTATATCACGCAGTTCTGAAATCAGAATTCCAAATTAGGAAATTTGGAATGCAGAAACATTCCAGAATTTTTGGAAACAATCTGACTTTCTTGGGTTTTTCTTTTTTTTTTTCTCTCCAGAAAAGTTTCTAGAAATGTACAGACATTTAGCTTCCATAAATAACCGATATATACAAATAATTTTTCAAAAATATTCAGAATATTTTTGAAGGATGATAGCTATATGATTTATAAAATATCAGGGCTGTCAGTTGATTCAAATTTTTAATCTATAATTAATTACATGTTGTTTTCATTAATTAATCTAATTAATCGCAAAATAAATTTGAATGTGAAAATACCCACAAAAAATTATTGAAAGCTATTTTTGTGTTAAATCAGAAAGTATCAAGTACTTATTACAAATTGTAGCTTTAGAAAGAAGTATTTTATTTGATTCAGCATATAATTGTTACACATAAACATTTAGGTTGCGTAAATGTAGGCCTAATGTTAACTATGGAACAAAAAATATTTTTTTTGTTCATGCATGGTAACATACATGAGTAAATGATATCAGAATTAATTTTTTTTTTTTTTTTTTTTGTTGGGTGAACTATCCCTATAATGTTTTTATTATTATTATTCTTAGTATTATTATTAGTAGTAGTAGTAGTAGTAGTAGTAGTAGTAGTATTTTATTTATTTATTTTTTTTAATGAAATGATATTCTAAATAAGGAACTAAACCTGCCAGCAGGTGGCAGTAAATGTTTTTATGAGTCATTCATTTGATTCCTTCAAACAGCTGATTCATTCAGGAATGAAGTAAATAGCTCTATTTATGAATGGGTTTTGAATCGATTCAGACAATTCATTCAAAACGTGGATTCATTCAGAAACTAAACACCGCTGTATTGCTCATAAATCTACTATGGCTTCATAGGTAATATGTTCTCTGTAAAATTGAGCAAAATCCCATAATATTGTTCAAAATATAACAATATTAACTTCTTATTTATTGAACTGTTGTATAAAATCGCATTTGACCTTGTGATCAGCACTCAAAATCAGCACTCGTGTCATATTGCTGTTACTGCCTGTGTAATATGTGTGATATAAAAATATATAAACACAAAATGAGACAAAACACATACATGGGCATTTTTGGCACCAATATCTTGAATTTTAGGGCATAATTGCATTTGTGGAGTTGTTGCCCTGCATCATATTTGTCAAGTCAACTATATGAAATATAAGATGACTTACAGGTCTGGGGCATGCTAACTGCGTTAAAATAGTTTAATCGTGCTATTTTTTTGTAACTAATTGTTAACATGTTAAACTGACACCCCTAAAATAAATATATTTATAAATTTGTTATTGTACAAATATCATTATTATGATTCAAAATTTATTAACATAAAATAAAACAAAAAAAATATTATACAAATTATTAAGTTCAACTCCGCTATCATTTTTTGGGGCCACACACTGTATGCTACAGTATATAATTCATGCATTGCGTCTTCTGTCTCTGACTATCAGTATAGTGAGTGACACCTGAATGCTCTGGAACATTTCTCATCCTGTAGTGAACGTCAAATGCAGTGTTTTATTCAGCTGCTCGTCAACACTGAGGCTAAAGTCATTAACCGTGCTGCAAGTTCCTAACAGGCCCAGCGCTCATGGCTGTCAGAGAACCCTGAGATTAAACACAAACCTCTGCTAAGCCAAATTCATCAACGTCCTGAACAGCCGCTTATACCACCTGTAGGGCTCTGTTATTTCAGAATTGCCTCTGACACAAATGGCCAGACAAATTGAAAATGTGATTTTCTCAATTGGTGTCTGGGCAGAGAGGCTATGTGGATGCGGCTAGCTAAATAAAACTCAATTCTCATGCCAGAGATGAGCTCCGCTCGCTTTCGAGGGCCACGGTTCTGCATTACATTCAACAATCACTGGTTTAAAAGCACGCATTGCATTCAGGTGCCCTTACTCAGGAATGCAATACTAGCATATATGCAATGGCATTTCAAACAGAGGTTTGCTGCATTGTTGTCACATGACCTCACTATGCCGCATATTTATTCAACTAGATTAATAATCGTCATATAAATTTAAGAGGTAGAGCTAGCTGGTCGATTATAGCATATTATAGTATCTAAAAGAGAAGAAAAGGAAGTCTTTTTTTTAATGTTATTACTGCTATAATTGTTATATCGATTGGCTGACTATACATTATTCTGCTTATTGAACTGATTCTTGCTATCTAGCTAAATAAATAAATGCTAATGGAATGAAAATGTTGGTTATGAAATTTATTGAATTGCACTTTTTTTTTTTTAATTATGTGAGAAGGGAAGCGAAGTGATGCATGAGTGATACAAAGTCAGGGCTCAACGCTAAGAATTTTTTGTACTTGTACTTTTTTTGTACTTTTGTACTGGCCGTGCCACAAAAAAATTAAATAGTTGGTGTTATCATTGTTTTTGACTACTTCTATCTTTTATTTAAAAAAAAAATAAGCTTATGTGACAGCAAAATTTTACATACCAATTAAATTGTACAATTCTCAATTCCAATTTTGATACCACCGCAAAACCTACTAGCCTAACATGTATAAGTTTAGACATTTTATTTGTTTTTTCAAAAATGCTATTATTATTATTATTATTATTATTATTATTATTATTATTATTATTATTATTAAATGCATTATGCAGAGACAAATGAAAAGAAAACACCATGTAAACTTTTATTTAAACAGATTGCCATCAGAGATACATTCATATAAACCGCCGTTTCAGTAATTAGGATAATATTTCCAATATTTCACGCATTTTGAACCGTGATCTTGCTCTGCCTGCTACAGTATTTTTTCCTCTTTGCGTTCGTCTTCAGCGTTTCTAGCCTCTGTTAACGGATGTTTGAAGAATTTGTAATATTTCCACACACAAGACATATTGAAAAATGATTGCATGCAGTTCGTAAGCAAACCCGGAACAGAGATCGGTTGAAATATATCGGTTGAAATATGTCCGGTCAATTGGGGCATCTGTACTTCACTTTATAAATTAAATATAGATGAATCATTGTTAAAGCTACAAAGTTAATCATTAAGACGAGTACTTTCAAATACTTTTGTAGGCTATTTGTCCATCAGAGACGCGTCTCTCTGTGATCGCTTGAAATTTCAAATTAACAATGCTTAAAAACACATGCAAATGATAAACTTTCATGACGATGCGGCAGTGGCCCGATCAGGCCCGTGACAAATTCGTCAGTTGTCCCAAGCGTCTTTCACGCTGGCACTGCGCCACCGGGCACTCCATATTGTCGAGCCCTGAAAGTCAGCTGAGACCGCTAAATTGATTGTTTGGTAAATTATGCAGTTTAAGTTTTATTATACAAAAATATTGCTACTTAACCAATCAAAATCAAATATTCCAAATATAGGTTATATTGACTGGCTGACGATACATTATTTTGCTTACTAAACAGCATCCTGCAAGCAATGAATAAATAAATGAATGCATGGATGGACGGACAAAAAAATGGAAATACTGATTGTTGAATCTATTGTTATTATACAAAAAATTTGAAAATTAAAAAATTAAAATGGAAATATTGATTGACAAATCAACTGAATTGAAGTGAAATATAACATAGACATAGACTTAAAACTAGCACAACTATTTAAAAAAAAAACAAAAACAAATGATTGCTTAAATTCAATTATGCAGTTTTTTTTTGTTTTATTACGATACAATTTGACCTCAGAAGTCCATGATCAAAATCAAGCATTCCATGTTGTACAAATAGTGTTTTGCATCTAATTTTGTGTAAAAGTCTTCTTTTTGTCATTCAGAACCGTTAATGAGAAATATGTTTTGTTGAATTAACTTCTATTTTGTATGCCACACTAGATATTGAAAATTAAAGCAGACGCTTTGCATTTGTTTATTTCAGAGCTTTGGTTTATGAAATGTTTCATCTGGCTATTCTGTGCATACACAGTTAGCATTTTGTTTAAATATTGTATGAAAAAAAAGTATGCCTTCCCAAACACAACTCATGATGTACTTTCCATGTTGATATGTTAATGTTAAAAATGCACAAAAGCTTCCTTATGAAATAATAATAAAAATTGTACAGTATTACAGTATTGTCTGGTTCACTCTTCCTATGACGTGCAGTTCTCGAAACAGATTCAAAAATGATACTTCCACAACTGTTAATAAAACCTATCAATCATGCACAGATCGGTCCGAATGTGGTTCCCAAAGGACATTCTATCTGGAAAGTGTCAACATGTAATGAAGCCATCCACACAATGGCATCCATCACTTTCCCATTATTACTTTTATTTTACACGACATGCAGCCGAGGATGGGAAATATGTGCAGCATTCCCTGAAGAAGGGATAAATAGAATCAAGGGAATTCCCTGTTGCCTAAATTTCTTAATTCGACCACAGCCAATGCATCCCTCGTCACTCCCAGGCATGCTAATGTCTAGATATGTTGACTTTAAATGTTAATCTTTAGATTAAATGTGGAATTTTTTTTTTATTAGGTTCATCTCTAAATAGAAAGGACATGTTTGCTAGGTCATCGCCTGCATCTTACAAAAAAGGAACTGAGATGGATCTCCTTAAAAATGCAAAGGAGATTTTCCTCTTTATCTTTTCCCTGCAGGCTGAAGCAGAAGCTGTACCTCTTGCGGCGGTGTATCTACCAGCCTCAAATGCTTTAGAAGTGGCTTGCCACACAATACATAAAGACTCACGGGAAGCAAAGCCATTGCTCTATACTATTATTACCACGCTACTGCATAGAACATATATTTATAGTATGAAAACTGTCTGTGCGTATTGTTAAATTACCTCTCAAAGGTCCTTTTGTGGTAATACAGCTGCTTGCTAATGAGCTATCTGAGGTGAAAGCGTTGTAACTTTCCAGCTGAAAATGCAAGATATTTTGACCACATCATAATTTAAAAGGATTTTGATCCCACTTTGCAGGACGCTTAAAGTTGAGTGTAATTTCTGCAAAACTAATGATTGTTTTTGGATAGGTTTCTTAGCACTCTCACTCTCATTAGCCAGACAGAGCTAAGTTGTTTTACTGGTATAGTAAAAATGATCAGACAAACAGAACCACAGTGTTTACAATCTTAATGAAAAATCAGTCTGCAAATGATTTGTCTTTGTAGTTTTTTCTGCACATTAAACTGGCATAGGAGAAGGTATTTTAGTATCGAAAACATTGCATACTTCAGCTGTAATGTGATTTACCGTATACAAGTTTTTCCTCTTATTTACCTGCTTATGATTTTCCTACTTATAACATAGAATACTGAAAATCATGTTACTGATCTCATGCTACTGCTGAGATGTATAGTGTTTTTTTTTTTTGTTTTTTTGTCTTTTTGACTAGCAACCACTTTGTGGAAGCTAATGGGGATCCTAATAAACAATAAACAATGTAATGGTATGATGAATCATCTGCAGATGAATCAGAGTTAGATGTAGTTTGATGCTTTTGAATAATTAGTTTTGCTTTAACTTTGTTGACAGAGGTTTATGTTAAGCCAGTGTCAATGACAAGAACTCATTTTACATCAGAATGCAATGAAAAAAGGAGTATCCGATTCATAACCAATATTTAAGGTGTAATGTGTCATTGCTAATTGGGGGAATGAGGAGTGTCACTTAAAAATACAATAAATAAATCAACAATGAAATGTATTAGTAAACTTATGCATCATTAATTGAATAAATAATCATTTATATTTATTATTTATATTAATTTGTAAATTTGAAATAATCACTCAGGCAGACATACATTAAATAATACACATAAAATGAAGTTATAATTCCAAAATTAGAATTACATTTCTAAAATGATCATTTTTCTTTAATGTTACATTGGGTTGTAACATTGTCACAGGGCAAACTGTCTCTTGTTTTAATTGTTTTATCCATTTTTTTATATTCATTAATAGCAGTTTTGCTGTCTGTTTTATTTGTTTTGTGTTTTATAGTTTTTTACGATGTAATTTTTGCTTTAAAACGTAGGCTTTTATTGGAAAGTGTTTGTGATAGGGCTGCAACGATTAATCGCAAGATGTCGTGAGGCGCGTTTAGTCAATGAAGCCGGTACTTTGATTAGTAGTAAAGCTCCATCACGTGCGTTCAGCTGGAGCGGCAAGTAATACACAGAGCCGTAAAGCACTGACAAGCTACGCCAAGCTACGCGCCTCACGACATCGTGCGATTATCGTTGCAGCCCTAGTTTGTGACAACTGGATAAGGATCTTGCCAGTGCATGAAATCTTTGGCACGTTTACAAATACCACCGTATTTATTCTTTCAGCTCACACTTGCCTATAGAGCCCTAGCCCGGCCTTTGTCCGACAACGTAGATTATTCCTCAAAGAGTTCAAAGAATTCTTGGCCCAAGTCCAACCCGACCTTGTCTTTTTTTTTTTTTTCTCCCCTTCTCCCAAAACAACTTGTAGTACTGTTTCAGCTATTGAAGTAGTTTTTTTAAGTTAATTTAGAAAAACGTTCATTAAATGTACGTTTTTGTTTATAAAGTAACAACCAAGCGGCCAGTGGAAGACAGTGAGTTCATAGCCTATGTTTAATCAACATAGCCTTCTCAAATCATCACGACTTGCCTAAAATAAAATCTGTAGTTATAAAAGAGTTCAAGCATATCACAATGATAGTTTAAGCATTTAAGTTACAGTATAGAAATGTGCACTGTTATACGCATATCCAATCATTTGTGTGGAAATAAGCTAAAGCATGCTTTACAGGACTTGGAGGTGCCAGCGCGATCACTTGGATTTGGATACGCCATCATTTTTGGTCATAATGGTAAGACATCATTTGGACCTGTAAAGGGTCTACTTGTATTTATGTGCACTCAAGATATCAACAAATCGTTGTGCTTTTATAAAAGAAAGAAAACGGGATGCGCTTTCTGACGTCTTGGAGCACTTCACAATGATGAACAGAAACTCAGTAAATACATGTCTCACAGACCCAATACATATCTATAGAAAGCTTTGAATTACTACTTTAAAATGAAATTGAAAAACAAAAACTCTTTCATTACAAAATCCGTGAAGACTTTTCTCTAAAGGCGTGTCAAATGAGGAGATGACGATTCAGGATCGGTAACTTGTAATTCAAATATCTTTTTGCAAGCTATAGCCTATTTTATGCGCTTGAACGCTGAGCTTGTCCAGCTGCACTGAAGACACGCTCACTGCTGCTGCTGCTGGCGGGATACTAAACACCGTCCGAGCACGGTCTCATGTTGTTTTCACCAGTGTGGCAAATCTTTTTCATCACCATAATTTATTGACCTCTAACATACAAAAATAAGGAGAATAAGGCCCGTGTCTGAGCTATGACGTGAAAATTGGCCCGAAGCCCGGCCCTAGGGGCGCAAATAAGTTTGAGCCATCGAGCCCGGGCTGAAATGCAGGGCTCTACTTGCCTAAATGACTTTAACTATCTTTGAACATCTGCTGTGATTTTTAAAGTATATTGAAGATGGGGTGCAGATACTGCATTGAGGGTTATTTTTAAGTGAACCATAGATCTACTCAGATATGTTTAATTATTCCCATGGTCTATCTGAATACTTGTTTCTGATTGGCTGGAAGGTATCCATTAAAAGGATTCAATACACAGTTAGTTCAAGACAAGTCACTTTAATCACTGTTCTATATTAATGTGCAAGGAAATATATTACAGAAATATACTTCTCTGCAATGAGAGATAACATTGCATTGCTGTTCTCTCTCTTTCACGCTCTCTCTTGAAAATTAATTCAAATAAATGCTATAATTCATTCAAATAAATGTAATCTTGTTGCTTTATCTCTTTGTGTCTGATGTAAAGCAGTGCTAGATCCACTGAGCCATTACTGACAAAAACAACCATTTTTACTCATTCGGTCAGTTTTTGCCCTGTAAACATCAATGACAGCTTTAACTTGTGAATGCTGGCAAATGACTATGCTGTAAATGGGTTAATCCAAGGCTAGGTGTGAATTAAATGATTTTAATGCACTTTACAGAGGTTCTTTGCCTCCATCACATGCATTAAAGTCATTTAATGCACACCCATCTGTGGATTATCCCTTACATAAAGATTTCTTTTGTACACCGAAAGCTACCCTTAAGTAGTGTTTCCTCAGTGTTGTTTTAACCTGAGGCTGCTAACTGAAGACTTAAAAGAGGGTTTTTTTTTTTTTTTTTATTCTTGGTAAGGACTCCACCTCATTGTGTGTTCTTATTGTCCCCAATTCTTTTAAATTTTGGAGCAAATTATTTGATTTATGAAATTATAGTTTGTTAAATGGCTCAAATGGGAAGAGCTAAAACTGTTTGAGAAGACACAAAAGAAATTAGACAATTAGATACAGTTTTTAAAGGTAGAGTATAGCCAAAAAATTAACATTTTTTTTCTTGATTGTTTACACCTGTATTACTTTGTTTCTTCTGTGGAACGTAAAAAAATAAATAAATAAATAAATTCTATATATATATATATATATATATATATATATATATATATATATATATATATATATATATATATATATATATATATATATATATATATATATATATATATATATATATATATATATATTGTTTCAGAGTACCTTACAATTCATACAGGTTTGGAACAACAGTGAGTGTGAGTATGTGTTGACTGTTTTCTGTGAACTATCCCTTTAAGAGTCATACATACAGTATATAGATTATAATGACCTCTACTGTGGGAGAGAGGAGGCAAGAAGAGATTAGAGAAAACAGAAGAGATGAGATTTTAAGAGGAGGAGGTTTTCTCCAGCAGAGTGTTGCTTGCTCCTGAGGTTTCTTCCTCATTTCATTCAACATCTTAGGGAGTCCCTTCCTGACTCTGTCGCCTGAGGCTGCTTACTAGAGGGTTTGTGAGCCGCTGTTGTTCGTAAAGCAGCTTTGGAACAATATGTATTGTGAAGAGCACTATACAAAAGACCAGAAAGAGAGCGAGTAGGAACTTGAGAGATGAGATGATAAAATGAGATTTGTTTTTTTTTCTTTGTGGTTTTGTTAACATGCAAGGCATTGATACCCTTATTAGTTCATTGTTTTGAACATATTTAGCTATTCCACATATATTATTCAGTAGTCTCTGTTATAAGAAGGTCACTTCACTGTGGTTTTGGCAGGTGCACTAGACTGACTATGACTGTTTTTTTTGTTTTGTTTTGTTTTGGTTTTTTTTTAAGAAATTTTATATGCTTATGAAGGATGCATTTATTTGAGTGTCATTGACAGGATTGAAGGATTTTCAACAGGCCAATTTAAAAAAAAAAAAAAAAAAAAAAAAAATCTGTTGTAATTGTTAAAACATTAAGAATGCTGTGTACACAAATTCATATTAAAGTGTTTTTTTTTTTTTTTTTCCTCTTGATGAATTGTCTATAGCCTTACAAATGTCATGTGGTGCGACCATGATTTATATTAAAATAAATTTCCTTAACATGCTTAACTTTTTTTTTTTTTTTTTTTTTAGATGTTCTTAGTAATTAAAGTGTTTAGAAACGAAGTATTTGCATTTATTTTAAGTTTTTATAAATAATGATCTCATGTTGTTTTATAATTTCAGAGTTGCCTCCTTCAGTGTATAACTATAGTTAAAAGAGTTATTTTCCCCGTAAATTGCATAAAACTGATAAAAATGTTAAAAATACCATACCATTCACGTAAGCATGCGGTAGCAGAAATTAGATATTTTATTTTATTTTATTTTATTTTATTTTATTTTATTTTATTTTAATACAGCTATTCCCATTATTGGTCGCACCACATGAAGAGTGGTCGCTCCAAATGGTGCAAAGGCTTTATATAATTTTATATAAGTTTGAAGTTACAAACCTGCTTGATGCTTCCATGGGTCATTGGCAAATTGCTCTATGATGCGGAGTCCTATCTTTGAATCGATTTAAAAATAAAAGTCCCAAAATTATAGTTTCTTGGTGGTCGCACCACATGATATTTCATGAGATTGAAATCATCGGAAAAGTTTGTTTGTATAAATACAAATGCTTTGCAGTTTTATACAGGATTACAAAACACTTTGGAAATCATGCCAAATTCACAGAAAATTAAATTTAGGGTAATTTCAAAGATGTTTCCAAAACAAGAGTTAAGGGCTGATGGTCGCACCACATGATATTTTGACACTTTGAATAATAGAAAAATTGCAAATAACTAATCTTTTTTTGAAAAGTTAAAGTGGGTCCTTACAATGAAGAGATACTTCATATGTATGGCATCTTTTTAATGCATTTAAATCCATTTTTAACTGAGAAAATGCTTTGGACAGAAAATGCAATTGGACAGAAAATGTAGGCGTCAGGTCTTTGACCCTTGACCAAAAATGCTGAATTATTTTTATAATTTAAAATAACTGTTTTCTCTTTAAATATTTAAAATGTAACTTATTACTTTGATCAAAGCATTTTCAGCATCATTACTTCAGTCTTCAGTGTCACGTGATTTTTCAGAAATCATTCTAATATGCTGATTTGGTGCTCAGGAAACATTTATTATTATCAATATTGAAAACAGTCATGCCACTTAATATTTTTGTGAAAACCATGTTTTTTTTTCCAGGATTATTTGTTGAATAGAAAGTTCAAAAGAACCACATTTAGTTGGACAAAAGGGTTTTGTAACAATTATTTATTTATATATTTATTTATTGTTTAATTTTAAGATGTTTCACTTTTGGTCTATTTAATGCATCCTTGCTGAATAAAAGAATGTGGTATGTTTTGAATTCTGTTTTGTTACAGATGGCAGCAACCAGCCAACAACAAATAAAGGACGATTAAAAGATTTTAATGTACACCCACTCATGTGTTTAGACCTGAACCGGTGAGCTTAAAGGGAAATAAACATTCCTTTATGAGACCATAAGAGAAGTCTTGCGCCTCTGCAGAATAAAACCCACATCATTTGTCGGTTTGGTTTGCGATTTAGAAACCTCTCTGCTTTTGAAGCACTGCAGCATTTCTAAATGTAAACAAGGATGGAGGAAAATAAAATTATGCTGTGAGAGCAGTTCTCAAAAACCACTGTAAGCCCAACTGCTAGACTCTATCTTCTTAATTGACTGCGTTGCAGATCCAGACAATGTTTAATGCAAATGAAAAACAACACAACACCTGGAGCAACTGCCAACCAGACTGTCTCAGGCTTTAAATGCAGGAAAGAGAGATATTTATGAAAAAAAAAAAAAAAAGATCTGTAAGGAACAATCTGAAATATCATCCATTATGGTGAGTAAACAGAAGAGCTGACAGAAATCATTAGAAATGAAATCAGAGGCGAACTTCTAATCTCGCCAGTGTTTTCGTTAGCATTATAATGTTGTTCCAGCATATGCTGACAGGTCTCCCATCTGTTATAGTAATAATTAGATGTGTATCAGCGTTCTGCACACTGACACAGACTCTCTGTCTCTCCAGGAACTGCCAAATTACTGCTCAAATGTAAGACACAAGTCAATATGGTGCATAAGTTACTTTTATCTTCTTGCTCATGAAAAGCCCCTCAGATCTCCAGAGAGTGTGGTGTGTGTGTTGAACCTCCCACCTAACAGAAATTGTTAAAACAAGCACATCATTTGGCTAATGATCTGTAATAATGAATAATTAATTTGGATAATGTGTACATGAGCCTATGCGCATATATGTAATGCATTATAACCAGTCGTGTTCACACTTGTAAACGCTGTTCTGGTTATTATAGCTTTAAAAACTCTGGTGCATTAAAATGCATGGTTTTATGTATCAGTTCATTCTCGTAATTAATGAATTTTGCTACATTAACTCTTAGCTTTCTGCTTATTATTGTGAAGCTGCTTTATACAGAACAATCTGTACTGTATAAAACTTGACTGTTATAATGGAAAGTGTAATAATTGGAGGTAATAATAAAATGATTGATTGCAAGTAGTTTTGCGAAGATATAATGCATTGCTGCTTGTTTTATGAATACCTTTCTGAAGATCTTCCTAATTATAATGCATTGTGTGCAGGGTTTACATATGTTAGGTGAATTGCAGTCAGTCAGCTGGATATATTTTACAGTTATTACATCATACTTTATTTTTACATTCATTCATAGAGGCGCAGTTCTTCATGTCACACAAATAAGTGTAAGAATAAGTCTGATGTGTACGTTCTCATGGGAGTTTAGGCTGATGAGTCATTCTGTGATTGTGTTCTGCAGCAGTGTGAACTGGGGAGAGAAACAGTCTCACAGTGCCACCATGTGTCTACGTTATATATTGCATCTGCATCATGTATTTTATATATGTGACCCTGGACCACAAAACTAGTCTTAAGTCGCTGGGGTATATTTGTAGCAATAGCCAAAAATACATTGTATGGGTCAAAATTATTGATTTTTCTTTTATGCCAAAAATCATTAGGATATTAAGTAAAGATCATGTTCCATGAAGATATTTTGTAAAATTCCTACTGTAAATATATCAAAACTTAATTTTTAATTAGTAATATGCATTGTTAAAAACTTCATTTGGACAACTTTAAAGGTGATTTTTCTCAGTATTTAAATTTTTGTTTTTGCACCCTCCGATTTCAGATTTTCAAATAGTTGTAT
This sequence comes from Labeo rohita, assembly GCF_022985175.1. Lineage (NCBI taxonomy): Eukaryota > Metazoa > Chordata > Actinopteri > Cypriniformes > Cyprinidae > Labeo > Labeo rohita. The sequence continues at coordinate 40,343,722 of NC_066873.1, forward strand.
CTCGGGCAAATATTACCCTAGCTTATTTATTCAGCTTTCAGATTATTTATAAATCTCATTTTGAAAAATTGACACTTATGACTGGTTTTGTGGTCCAGGGTCACACATATAGTGTAGCACTGATCTATACAAATCTATACTAAATATAAATTCTCTATTATATACAGTGCTACATTTTGTCATTACATCAGTTTATATATTTATGTGTGTGTGTACTGTTATTTATGTGCAGTTTGGGGTGAGTAAGATTCCTTTTTCTATCAAGGCTCCACTTATTTGAGTAAATACAGTGACATCATAAAATATTATTCAAATTTAAAATAGCTGATTTAATTTGAATATATTTTAAAATATTTTTTCATTTCACAGCAAAGCTGTATTTTCAGCATCATTACTTCAGTCTTCAGTGTCGCATGATCCTTCAGAAATCATTCTAATATGCTAGTTTGGTGATCAAGAAAAAAAAATTTTGTTACACTCTAAAAAATGCTGGGTTAAAAACAACCCAACTTGGGTTATTTGGCAACCCAGCACTGGGTAAATATTGGACAAAGCACATACTGGGTTATTTAGACCCAGCAGGTTGGGTTAAATGTTTTTACCAAACATGCTGGATTATTTTAAGTCAACTACTGTTTAAAAATTATATTGCTGGTTTAAAATGGACTGGGACTTATAAAAACACACACAGAATTACTAGAGGCAACAGCAATTAATCAAAAGATGAACATTTATTATTAAGCAAGAACATATGGACAAAATACAAGACAAATGTAATTTATTTGGGTGAATAATGTTACAGCATAGTTTACAATATTATTTTTAAACTTGTTTAACAATCGATTTTTACTGAAATAGCGCTAATTCTCATGCTGTCGAAATCTGAGCCAGTGAAGGGCTGCTGGTCAACCAGCATTAAAAATGACCCAGCAGCTTAGTTACACGAAAAACTACCCAGCACCTGGGTAAAAATATTAAAAATAACCCAGTAAAATGACCCAACGGGCCATTAAAATATAAAATAAAATTAACTTGAAATTAAAAAATAACCCAGCATTTTTTAGAGTGTATTATTATCAGTATGGTAAAAAAAAAATTGTGCTGCCTAATGTTTTTGTGGAAACTGAAATATTTTTCTGGTTTCTGTAACAAATAGAAAGTCCAAAAAAACGGCATATTTTAAACAGAAATCTTATGTAAGATTATAAATGTATTTATTATCACCTTTGATCAATTTTAATAAAATTAATTAATAAAATAAAATTAACTTCTTTCAAAAGAAAAAAATCTAATTGACCCCAAACTTTTGTAGTGCATATATTTTATTTTATTTATTTATTTATTTATTTTTTGCTTGCCTGCTTTATTCTTTGTAGTTGTATCATTTGTGATATTAACAATACACACTCTATTCTATAATACACTTTATTAAGGCCATTTGTGACCAAGCACCTTAAAACCAGTCATAAGGGTCATTTTTTTTTTTTTTTTTTTTTTTTTTTTTTAATTGAGATTTATACATGATCTTAAAGCTGAATAAAAAAGCTTTCCATTGATGTCCATTGTTAGGATAGGAGAATATTTGTCCGAGATACAACTATTTGAAAATCTGGATCTGAGGGTCCAAAAAAATCAAAATATTGAGAAAGTCACCTTTAAAGTTGTCCAAATGAAGTTCTTAGCAATGCATATTACTAATCAAAAATTAACTTAAAATAAATAAACTTTAAATAAATATGGTTAAAAACGTACAAAATATCTTAATGGAATATGACCTTTATGTAACATCCTTATGGTTTTTGCCATTGAAATAGAAATAGATTTTGACCCATACAATGTATTGTTGGCTATTACTAAAAATATGCCCGTGCTACTTAAGACCAGATCCAGGGTCACATATCTGTATAAAAAAGTATGTTAAGTTGTGGCTACAAAAACAAGATTCATTGTTCTTCCTGCTTTTACTGTAGCTATTACAAAAAGTGCACTTATTGATGACAGGTCACACTGGTGGAAGACCAGATTTTTAACCACCAGATATAGGGCATTCTCTGTCAGTGAGGCTGAATATCTCTCACAGGCAGCACACTCCTGCCCCCGTATGGCAGTCCAAACATGGGCAAGGCTTCTGCTGTATGGAGACCCTGGACGGGGCCGAACTGCCTCATGTGAAACTGCTGGGCGAGTTTGCGAGTCATGACGCGCAGGGCGAGAAACGAGGCCAGCAGCTCGCCCAGCAGGAAGGCCAGGTAGAGGGAGTGAATGGCCCGCTCCAGAGGAAGAATGATGGTGTCTTCATCAGTGATGAAGAAGAGGAGGATAGGCAGCTGGAAGAGAAGGGAGATCAGCCAAAATCCAGCCAACTCTGGAACCTAAAGGGAAGAATGAAGAAAGGAAGAATTAAAGTATCATTTAATAATAAACGTTAACGTTTCTTTTAGATTGCTACTAATAAACATTCATTCATTCATACAATATGAATGTGGTTACTACTACTTTGTATTCAAATCATTTGTTTTATTGGTTGTGTAGAGTAGTTTTATTTATTTATTTATTATTTAATTGTTTTATCAGCTGTGGTCACTTATGCTTTATTTTTTAATATTATTATTATATTTGAATTTAATAACTTTTTATCAGCTTTGGTCACTATTTCCATGCTTTATTTATTTGTTTTAATATTATTGTTTTGTTTTGTTTTTGTTTTTGTTTTTTAAAAAAGTTTTATCAGCTGTGGTCAATATTTCCATGCTATTATTATTATTTTTGTTGTTGTTGTTGTTATTATTATTATTATTATTATTATTATTATTAATAATTTATTTTTTATTATTAATTTATATTTAATCATTTGTTTTATCAGCTGTGGTCACTATTTTCATGTTGTTTTTTTTTAATATTATTTTTTTATTTAATGTTTTATCAGCTGCAGTCACCATTTTCATGCTTTTATTTATTTATTTATTTTCTTTAATGATTTATCAGCTGAGGTCACTATTTCCATGCTTTATTATTATTTTTTATTTATATATTATTAATATCTATTTAATAATTTTTATCAGCTCTGGTCATTACTTTTGTGGTTATTTATTTTGTTTATTCAATTTGTTTTATCAGCTGTAGAAACTATTTTTGCGTGTGGTGTTTTTTTTTTTTTTTTTTTTTTTTTTTTTTTTTTTTTTTTTTGGCTCTGTTAGGTCATGAGCAGTGTTGAGACGAGTGATTTCTAACATTTCTTGTGTTTTACCTTCTCTTTGAGATTCCCAACGTAACCAAGATACACCCGCAACACCTCGAATATGCTGATCAGGACCATCCCTGTCACCAGCAGACACTGGTAATACACTGGGAGGTAACAGAACTAAGGAAATGTACAAAGAAATGGAGGTAAGATGAAATATGACCTTAAAAATATCCACAACCATAGTCTGACCTTAAAAAGTACAGCTTATCAAATATTATTACAAGAAGGTCAGCAGGGTTGCAGGGCAGGCAGATCTTAGACATGAAAGATATTAGAAATAATTACAGCAGCATTTCATTGAATTGCTATGCTATTAAAGGTACAATATATAACAGTAGCACTTGAACTTCAGTGTGCGGTTCACAAAGGCAGACCATCACTATGGATACAGGAGCTGGTTTAATGTTTGAACACCCTTTATCTTGCATTGCTGCTAATGGCCTGCCAGCTGCAGCTATTATGAATGTGATGTTCATGCATTCGTTTTAATAATCACTTACAGCAAAGTCACTAAAATGCTCCCCAAAACTGTTTGAAAGTGTTTTCAGTTATTTCAGAACTAATTTGTTATTAACACATAATTTCTCTGGACCTCTTTAGGCTTCTGCATGTTATAGACATAAAAAACGTTTTAAACAATTTAGGTTTATCGTTTCCGTGCGGTCCATTTAAAAAGTTACTTTGTTAGCATTTCAAAAGTTCAGAACAGGGTTATTAGTTGCATTAAACGGAAAAAATAAATAAATAAAAAAAATCAATCATTACTTGAAATAAACATTAACTAAAATATAAAAAAAACCCTTAAAACTTAATTTCAATTTTAATTTAAATATAAAAATTTTAATTAAAATGTTAATTTAAAAGACAGTAACAACTAGTATAAAATTACAATTTACTAAAATTTTAATTAAAGAAAATTAAATTAATTTAAATTAAAGAAAAAAATGAAAATATAACATTTTAATTAAAAATATTAGATGTTTTCATAAACTACAACCATAAAATAAATGTTTCTTTATACTTTGTTTCAGTTTTTTTCAGTGAGTTGTCAAGTAAATAAAACAATAAAATGAAAAAGATTAAATAAAATGAATAACTATGTAGACCTATTTGGGGAAAAAACAAAAAAACTTTTCATTAAAGTAAAAAGAGAAAATGTAAAAATAAAATCTAATTCAAAATATTAACAGAAACTATAATACTGTATCAATGATACTAAAATAACACTGGTTCAGAAGAAATTAAAGTTATTAAAAATAATGTGATCCACATAAAGTAAGGAATTGTTTATTGACATCATGTTTGTTTATAATTGAAATAACCTTTAAGTGCAGCATCAGCACCTCAGAGATCCACCAGAAGGGAAAGTAGAAGATGTTGAAGTAGAGCAGCATCTGCAGCAGGAGATGAGACGAGACCTCAGCACACACTAGAAAGCAGCACAGCGTAGTATGAAAGATCAACACAGTTGGTAAGAACACTTATCCAGGTCTTTAATAGTACTGTTTAATTAAATATAATTCATCACCTGGAGTCAATTGCATACATTAAACAGGTTGAACACTTGAGATATTGAGATAGCAACTATTATAAACACTATAGACAGTGTCCACATCTTCAAAAAGTTAATTATTTTACCAATATAAGAGGGCTCATACAAAATGCATGTTATTATTTTTTTTTTATTTAGTACTGACTTGAATAAGATATTTCACATAAAAGATGTTTACATATAGTCCACAAAAGAAAATAAAAGAAAATTTATAAAAATGACCCTGTTCGAAACTTTTTGAATTTGAAGATCAAATTTAACTTATTTTGTCTTCTGGGAAACATGTAAGTATCTTCTGTAGCTTCTGAAGGGCAGTACTAAATGAAGAAATATGATATTTAGGCAAAATAAGAAAAATGTACACATCTTCATTCTGTTCAAAAGTTTTCACCCCCTGGCTCTTAATGCATTGTGTTTCCCTCTAAAGCATCAGTGAGCATTTGAACCTTCTGTAATAGTTGCATATTGAGTCCCTCAGTTGTCCTCAGTGTGAAAAGATGAATCTCAAAATCATACAGTCATTGTTGGAAAGGGTTCAAATACACAAATATTTTCTCTTGTGGACTATATGTAAATATCTTTTATGTGAAATATCTTATTCAGGTCAGTACTAAATAAAACAATAAAATGCATTTTGTATGATGCCTCTTAATTTGGTAAAATAGTGAACATTTTGCACATTCTGCAAAGTGTGTGTAAACTTTTGACCTTAACTGTATGTAATGTTAATGTAATGTAATGTATGTTTATATTCAATATTTATATTTATATTTATATTTATTATATTATTATTTATATTTATTTAATATTTATATTTACACCTCCTAGGTTGATCAGTGTTTTCTGAAAGTTGAGCACCTCCTTAAAAATAAATGTTTGATAATTTCAGATTGTATTTTTTGTTGTGTTCACAGAAAGTGCCTGTAAAAATGCCAGTACACTCTTAAAAATAAAGGTGCTTCACGATGCCATAGAAGGACTTTTTTTTTTTTTTTTTAAATGGTTCCGTAAAGAACATTTAACATTTTACAAAAGGTTCTTTCTGGCAAAAAAGGTAAGAAAGAGATGGTTCTTTAAAGAACCTTTGACTGAATGGTTCTGTGTGGAACCCAAAATACATTTTCTATAGCATCCCTGTGAAGAACCTTTTAAAGCACCTTTATTTTTAATAGTGTAATGGTGAATTCTAATTTTGCATGATATCAACTTGTATAGTGTGACAAAAACAAAAAGTTTAACAAACACATAACAGCTATAAGACAGGCAGGAAAGGTGTTTGCATTGTTTTTGTCAGAGGTCTCACCTTCATTATCCTGATAAGGGTCCCTGAAGTCACCGCTGTCTCGCGTCCTGTTATTTATAAACACTGAGCCGCTGACGTTAGCCAGACCCACTCTTAGATTCTGAGGGATCGGAGTGTAAAACACAGGCATGCTAGAGACCACATGAAACGCTCATCCACGCTTCTCCACTGTGGTTTGTGTGTGCTTTGAGATTAATTGGAGTCTTCCAAGAGCTAATCGGATTAAATCTGAGGAAACAGATGGAGACTGACAGCAGATTAAAGTGTCACCATTGCCATGGTAACAATAGGAACTATACTTGTTACTACACACAAAAAAGTAAATAAAAAGTAAATTTTTTTTTATATATATATATATATATATATATATATATATATATGTATATATGTATATGTGTGTGTGTGTGTATATATGTATATGTATATGTATATGTGTGTATATATATATATATATATATATATATATATTAACCAGTGGACCTTATTGTAAACTGTAACCTTTATATCCAGTTAGCAAATTGTTTATTGTTTGATTGTTTGAAAAGATAAATCTAACCAATTCTGTGTGTGTGTGTGTGTGTGTGTGTGTGTGTATGTATGTATACATGTATGTATGTGTGTGTGTGTGTATATATATATATATATATATATATGTATGTATGTATGTATGTATGTATATGTGTGTATTTATGTATGTATGTATGTATTTAAGAAAATGTTATTAAAATATATTTGTGCATATTTATTTATTTTTTTTATTTATACAATTTAAGTTGTCTGATATTGTGTTTTTAGAGTTAACTGTAATTGTTGTATTTTTATTTGAGAACCTCATATTAGCATTGTGAATGTTTGAGAGCTGTTTTTATGGTCCAAAGTTTGAATATACTAAATTATAATCAATGAGTTTATTCTTGACAGCTAATTTTGAGGAGGCATTTTGTTTGGAACCTCAAAACTCAACAATTAGGCTTCTCATTTATTCCGACAGTTTCAACGACTTTCCACCTATTTTCTATAATGGCCATCTTTCGGTGGGTTTGTTGTGTAATTGCTTTCGTTTGTGAAAATCAAGTAGGCTCATACATTTTAATGAAACGCATCAAACAAGCCAAAGATGTAAGAAGTTTATTGTAAAATCTCTATGATTAGGACAGCGCTGAGTCAGACTGCCTCCAGCCATCTGTGTGTCGGTCCAGAGTCCGGCCGTCTTTCTGAGCTTTGAGACCCTGGACGTCATTGGCGGCGGGCTGCAGTCCCGGCGCTGACCGGCGGGTGTCACAGTTCGTCCCGAGGCGCTTTTAAAGGGAAATGTTTGAACTCCTCAGGGACCTTCTCGCCTTTCTGTGACCTCTTATAGAAACCCAGAGAGTCCAGCAAGCTGCTGATCTCATCTGCCTTCATCTTCTTCACAGGAACAACCTGAGGTCAGAAAAGTGAAAGATACTAAACAGGCTTGTACAATCTCAGTCATATTACTTCATTACTAGCAACTTGCATTTTTATTATTACTTTTTTTAAAAAATATTTATTGTAGTTTTTATTTAATTTTTTATTTATTTATTTTTTGTTAAATTATTATTATTATTATTATTATTATTATTTTTAAATATTCATTTAACATTTTACATGATTAATTTTAGGGGGTTTTTTTTGGCATTTTTATACTTTATATTTTTACTTTTTAGTTTTTACATCTTTATCATTTTTACATTTTATTGTTATATAATTATAGTTTTTAATTTTCTGAAATGTATGTATTTAACATTTTACATTGTCTTTTTTTACACTTTTATAGTTTCGGCATTTTAAGTTTTTGCGTTTTATATTTTAGTTTTTGCGTCTTTATAGTTTGTACATTTTTTTGTTATAAATTGTAGTTTTTAATGTTGTTTGATATTTGTTCTTTTTTTTTTACTTTAAAAGTTCTTAATTTTTTTCTGAAATGTTTATTAAACATTTTACATTATTTTAGTTTTTTACACTTAACATTTTAGTTTTTGCATTTTATATTTTAGTTTTTACGTCTTTATATTTTGTACATCTTATTGTTATATATTATAGTTTTTAATTTTTTACATTTTTTGATTTTGTTAATTTAGTTCAGTTTTTTACTTTAAAAGTTCTTACATTTATTTTTTGAAATATATATTTTTTTAGTTTTTTTTACACATCATTTTGGCATTTTTATAGCTTTTTTCATTTCATATTTTTAATTTTCACTTTTTTTTTTAGTTATATTTGTTCTATTTTTAAAAGTTATAGTCTTATTTTCTGAAAATGTTAAACATTTTATATTTTTAAATTTTCACTTTTTATAGTTATATTCGTTCAGTGTTTGCTTTAAAAATTATGTTCTTATGTTTAGTTTTCAACTTTTTACATTTAAGCTTTTACTTTTATGTTACTTTTTATTATAGTTTTCGTTTTTTAGATTCTTTTCCGCTTTTATAGTTCTTTATATTTTTTCAGTTTTTACTTTAAAATTTATATTCTTGTATATTTCTTAATAGCTTTTAGGTGTTTTGCTATAAACCCATACTGTATTTTTTTTTTTTTTTTTTTTTTTTTTTTTTACACCTTCAATTATTTAAAAATAATCACTATATTTAGCATTTATATTTTTCTTTTTTTAACAAACCTGTCAGGTTTGATTTTTATTTTTATTTTTTCTGTGTGCTGCTCTTACAACAAGTAAGTAAAAAACATCTTTTTCTAAAGCAAGTAACAAATACATTAAACACAGCAATTACACAACAACACTTGGAAAATCACACAGTCTTTACCTTCACTTCCTCATCCTTATCGTTGTAGAAGATCAAGCGTGGGTTTTTCTCCTCTGATGAATCGTACTCCAGGTTGTGACTTTAAACAGCGGGTTAAGGTTAACGGCACCAGGCAAATGACCTCTGAGGCCATGAAGCGCATGACTCCGGCCCATGAGTGTTTAAACATATGGCAGCACAGAAAGTGGCACTGTGGGCCTGTAAAGATTTCATTAACATTTACGTCCCTGTCAAATGCTGTTTTACCACAACCACTTGGAAGAAATATGGAGGATATTTTTAAACATTCTTTTCAAAAGTCTGTAGCACTAAACTGCAAACATAGGAATTACAAGAAAATTAGAGTGAATTTCAAAGGTATTTGTCAGGATACTACAATGCCAAGCGCTCCATCAGGAACTTGTAGAGCTCTGGCATCTTCTTTATGGATCATCCTACTACACTGGGAGCCTGGGAAGGGAATGTAGAGAGATTAACAATTGGCAAAACACTGAAAACAACTTTATTCTTTGTCATCGGTTGTTCTGCAAAGTCTTGACATTGTAGCTTATACAGCATTTTGAAAAGAGTTTTTAATGTATGTACTTAATTAAACAACGTTTAGTACTGTTCAAAAGTTTTCATATAAATTAATTACTTCCTTCAGCAAGGATGCATTAAATTACTGAAGCTTGTTTCAGCCATGGGATGAAAAAATAAAATGGGTACTTGCGACTTATCTCCAAAACTCAGACTCCAGAATTGCAAGAAATAAGTCTGAATTGTGAGATGGAAGTCAGAGCTACATTTCAATTATTATTTTATTTATTTATATATATTTTTTTTAATTTTGTGGCCAGCAGAAAACAAATAAACAAACAAAAAAACGTATGTGCAAATAATATATTTGTGAAATGGGCTTCCATTTTAAATTGATCAGTAATTGTAGAGACACCTACAATGTTATTAAACATTATGAATATTTATTCATATTTTAAAAATTATATTAATCAAATAATCCTGAAAAATGTTCTGAAGAATCATGTGACACTGAAGACTTGATTAATGATGCTTTGCATCACAGGAATAAATTATATTTGAAAATATATTACAATATAAGACAGCTATTTTAAAGCAAAATAATATTTCACATTATTACTGTTTCTCCTATCAAATATATCTAATTATCTTATGTTCTCCATCCTTTCAAAAAAAAAAAAAAAAAAACCTTACTGACCCAAAGCTATCAATTGGTAATGTATGTGTTTCAGTTGCCCAAAAATGCTACAAATATATATTTTAATCTCATTAGCTTCTATATAGTTTGTTGCACTCATGTGCCACATCATTGGACCATGAAAATTACATTTTAGAGCAAAACCCCTTGCAAATATCAAGCGATCATGTATTGAGCACTCACCAACATTTTTCCTCTGGCTATAACAAGCTTTTCCTTCTCAATGCTGCTTTCTGAAACATTTTCAGCAGTTCTCCCTGTGGCACACAGAGTCAGAAGGGCCACCAGTGTGAGCCACATACTGCACTTGGTATGGGAGACCTCACCCTATCCAAAAAGATTGAGGTCCTTTGGTGAAATGAGGGTCAATACAGTAGATATGTATTGGCTGATAGGTATCCGCCGCCATGTGGCGGAGTCTGATTGGTCGATTTGTTGGGTTTTGTTTCAGGGGAATTGGATAAAAAGCTTAGTATGGGGAAATGATTATTTAAAATCTACTCATTCATACCAAAAGAGACTTAAAGCTGATATTTGTTTAATAAAGTCAAATGTTTTCTGAAGTTTGTTGTATTTTAATGGTTCTTTTTTTTTTCTCGATATGAAGGAGCTGAGGCCACAGAGCAGCTGCGTCTGTGTCGGATTCTCCCACAGTCTGCTGATGAATAACCAGCGAGGTCAGAACACAACAGCTGCTGTTTGAATAACGCTCTGATGAAGCCGTGTTAACAGTTAGTCTATTAAATTCTTCTTTGAATTCATAGTGCTCCTTCATTTTAATAACAATACCGTTATCAAATAACGTCTTTCTGAGGTGACACATAATGTAGAAGAGATTGAGTTGATGAGAGATGATTCAGTTATAATTGTTACACAACTGTACTAAAAAAAAGTACTTAAAAAAAACCCTTCATTTATGTTTAACAATTGAGTTAATTTAATGGGCTTACATATGGCTGTGTTTTACCACAATTCAGTAATTATTAGTCGTTTTTATTTTTATTTTATCATTATTATTGTGGTGTTACAGCAACAGGTAGTAACTTCAATAAAGGCCATTTTAGCTCATTTACAAAGTGAAATATTAAATACTAATTAATAGATTTTTATTTTCATAATATTCTACATTTGTCAAAAACAATATATGAAATGCAAATAGAAACATTTAGAATTTTCTAGAAACACTTTTATTAAAATGTATTAATTTGCGACATTTTATATATATATATATAAAATCAGCTCTGCAAAAATCATCCTGTTCTCGTCAAGGCTGCTTTAAATGTTAATGAGCTCTGCTCGCCCCGCCCCTCTCTTCTCTCTGTGGAGTGACGTGCCTGTTTACTTTAGCCGCATTTAGCAGTGTTTAGCTGCTAAACTTGCTAACTAGCACATTATTAGAAAAGGTGAATGCAGAGATTCATAAAAAAAAAAACCTTATACTCACTTCTGCTGTAAGTGAAGCTGGATCACGAATGATTTGTGTGAACATAGACACATTTATGTAGATCGGGAGGCGCATTCCCTTCAGAAACAAACTTAATCCACTGCATCTGTTGGGTACTCGGATGTCGGGAGTAAATCACGACCACTATGTTCATTATTACATCCAGCAACACAACACGTCAATCGCTGAATCTGAGATATTCTTGTCTAACTTACATCCCTGCTTCAGCATTGAAACAATGGTGGTTGGACTGTGACAGCTGATCTAAGGTCAGACGCTCATGTCAATCAACTATCGTGGAAGCGGCCTCTGTCTGTATGTCTGAGAATGGCTTGATTTGAAAAAGGGTATATTATTTTTACAGATGAATTAAAAACCACTGCATGGATTTTTATTATTATAGGGTATGTGTACATACACTGCCAACACACATAAATGTTCAAACAACATGAAAAAGTGAACTGCAGGTCATTCGGATTTGAAGGATCCCTTCTTCCAACTGCTGTTTTGAGATCTCTCCATAGGTGTTCTATGGGATTCAGATCTGGACTCATTGCTGGCCATTTCAGAACTCTCCAGCACTTTGTTTGTAACCATTTCTGAGTGCTTTTTGAAATGTGTTTCAGGTCATTGTTCTGCTGGAAGACCCATGACCTCTGGTGGAGACGCAGCTTTCTGACACTGGCCACTATGTTGCGCCCCAAAATTCTTTGGTAGTCATCAGATTTCATGATACCATTCACACAGTCAAGGCATCCAGTGCAAGAAGCAGCAAAGCAACCCCAAAACATCTCCACCATGTTTTACTGTATAAATGAAGGCCTCATTTATTTTTCTCTAAACAGTGGCATGATGTTCTTTACCAAAAAGCTCTACTTTTGTCTCATCTGTCCACAGTACATTCTCCCAGAAGGATTGTGGTTTTGTCACACAAGTTTTGGCAAACTCCAGTCTTGCTTTTTTATGCCTTTGTGTCAGCAGTGGTGTCCTCTTGGGTCTCCTACCATAGCGTCCCTTTTCGACGGATAGTGTGAGCTGACACTGTTGTACCCTTTGTCTGCAGATCAGCTTGAATTTGTTTGGAAGTTAATCAGGGTTCTTTATCCACCATTTGAACAATTCTTCGTTGTAATTTTTCATTCATTTTGCTCTTCTGTCCACGTCCAGGGAGGTTAACTACAGTGCCGTGGGCTGTAAACCTCTTGATGATATTGCGCACAGTGGGCACAGGAACTTTAATTTCTCTGGAGATGGACTTGTAGCCTTGAGATTGTCCATGTTTTTCCACATTTTTTTTTTCTCTCTCAAATTCACAGACAACTCTTTACACTACTTTCTTTTCTCTATGCTCATTGTGACACACAACACAAAGGCTGAGGAGTCAATTTTTCTCCATTTTAACTAGTTGCAAGTGTGATTACTATATTGCCCACACCTGTTACTTGCCACAGGTGTCTAAATACAAATTACACAAGCACTGCATGCTTTAAAAGCAATTATTTCTTACAATTTTGACAAGGTGCCAATAATTTTGTCCAGTCCATTTTTGAGTTCTGTTTGAAATTTTAAGTTTGACTTTTCTTCTCTGTTTTTTTTTTTTTTTGTGTTGTTCTAGTGCAAACAAAAACAATAAGCAATTTTTTGTGGATTTTTCAGTACAATAAAATATATTATTATTTGTAAATAATCATATAATGAGTAAACAATACTTTGTTTTTCTGTTATTGTGACTGGAAATGAATCCTGTAAAATGTAACTTTATGGTTGCAGATTGTTCAGTTTGTGTTGATATACATGCTGCAAAATTAATATTATACAGAAATGCTTTAATATTAAATATATATATAAAAAAATCCTAATTGTAAAAATTCAAGCTCATCTCTTCTAGTTTTTTTAGAATTTATTCTCTATTTTACTTTTTATTGACAAATTCACAAGCGTTTGGACACGTTACAGGATGACCCGGGGTCGAGGCAGTGCACATGAGGACGTCTAATGTCAACTTTTCCTTCTACACTTCTGGTATGGTCTGTGTATTTACATACAGTAGCAAACTATATACATACTGAATTGAATGACTTTTCTATGGGTGTATTCAGTTACACTGCACTTGCATAATACCATTCATTCTTAAAGGGAGGAGTGCGTTGATTTTAGGTCACCTTTAGAGGGCGACCATGCTACAGGATAGACTTTTTGGCAGTGTTTTGGATAAAAGCACTTCCAAAACTCTTGCCACAGACAATTATGTTTCCAATGAAAATAAACCATTCTCCATAGGAATGCAGCAGTGAAACCATCACGCTCTATCATCCACAGGCCGAGCTGGGGCCCCGTCTGTCTGTCTGTCTGTCTCTACAGTTGTGGCCAGGCGCTGATGTGTCAGATGACACAGTCGTCTCCCTCTAAAAAGACCCATATTTCCTCTCTGGACCTGAAAAGCATAATATCTGCAGGCGACACATTAAACCCTGTGTAATTCTGCGAAGATGTGACTAAGCGGTCAGTCTGAGACGTGAGCTTCAACACGACTGTTGTCCTAGAGGACTGTTTTCTTGCTTAAACATTGTTCAGGAAATTTAATAAGGAGTTTTTAGACATATTTCATTCAATTATCCACATCGTCTCAGATGTTTCTCCTAAATCCCAGAGGAGAAATAAAATAAGACACATATGGGATGATTCTTAACATGTAGTAGACGTATAGAGCCATTAAATGTACATCTTTTAAGAGGTCTAAGGGTTTAGTAGGAACATCCAGCCTCAGCCTCTGTAGTTGTTTCAGCAACAGTATTATAGTCATTTGTGTCAGAGGTACAAATGAGAACATGCAAACCTTTATTACGAGGCTGCGATAAGTCCAGTCTGTCACAAATTGCTAGTAAAAAAAAAAAAAAAAAAAAAAAAAACTTTTTGTATCTGAAAAATATTGATATATTTTTCATTGTTTACATCAGATTTTGCCTGTAAAATTTATCTTTGTCCAAGGAATTCTGTAATCTGAGCGCCGTTTATGTTATTAAAATGTATCTGATGTTATACATTTAGGCTCTCACAAACAAAATGAGCTTGGTCTGATATATTCTGAAATTAATTGGTTCTCCTGGAAAGAGAGAGAGAGAAAAAAAGATCTTTTGAGTTGATTACTTGTTATTTTAGTTCAAACTCTTATGAACTTCACATGTGCTTCACAGAATCTGTGTCAGTGCATACTGATGTCTGGAAAACTGGAGATGTTTTGTCTGGATATATGTTTGGTCTTTTCCAAATTTGACAGAAAATTGATTTTTAAAGCCTTAAAGTTAACGTTATACGCAAGTGATATAATCTAATGATTGATGGACAGGTGAGTCCAAAACAACATTGGACCCCATTGATTTTTACTGTATGGGCAAAAAAGACATTTCTCAGAATATTTCTCTTGTTTTCCACAGAATACAGAAAGTCAAGAAGTCATGAAAGAATGACATGAGGGTGAGTAAATGATGACATACTGTTAATTTCATTAGGCAAACTATCCATTTTTTGCACAAGCATGTCAGAGTAGAGAAGTAGAAAAAAAAAATCCCATGATATTTACTAGACTTTCAGCAATATTTGTAGAAATAGCCAATAATACATCGTCAAAATGACCAATTTTTGTTTTATGCCAAAAAACATTAGGATATCAAGCAAAGATCATGTTTCATGAAGATATTTTGTAATTTCCTACTGTAAATATATTAAAACTGAATTTTCGATTAGTAATATCCATTGCTAAGAACTTTATTTGGACAACTTGGAAGGTGATTTTCTCAATAATTTGATCTGAATTATTTGAGCTTTCGGATGAAGATTGCTCTCAAAAAATTGACCCTTATGACTGGTTTTGTTTTTCCTGGGTCACGTATTATGTAGACAAATTACTTCTCAAGCATCATACTTGATACTCACATTTTAACATGATTTTTCTTTAAAAAAAAGAAAAAGAAAAATGTGTTTGGATAATCAAGTAAACCTAAGATGCTTCAGTCTTACATTTCCTTTATAAAATCAGTAAAGATTTTCACAGTAAAAAGACTCATGAACCTCAGCCTGCAAGGGGATGTTTTTAAAATGATCCCATAAAGCCTTTTACTTGCTAAAAGGGTATGAACTATCAATCAAATGACAAAAGGCATATAGTAGATTGTAGTAGGTTGTTTGGTTCATATTGAGTATCAAATATGATACAGTAGGTTTTATAGGGTTAAATCATGTGAATAAAAACAGAAGTTTGCTATGAGTTTTGTCTTAAAACTCAGACACACAGACGAGTATCAGTCACACGCCTCTGGCTAAACATCAAAAAGCTTTTTTACGAGCTCTTCCGTTCTCTCTCCTAAAAGAAAGCGCCACCATCCCTGTACACACGTCGACACACACGTAAGATCTGCTGCACACATACACAAACGCACACACATGCATTACTGCCATCCGTTTCCCAGCATGCTGTTCTCCAGCAGCACACATAATGAGCAGGAGCCATTTCCTCCACCGGATCCTTTGGGCTCTCATCCTCTCCTCTCGTTTTATTTTTTTCCTTTTCTCTTCCCCCTCCCTCTCCGTTGTTTTTCTCCACACTCAGCATTTAGGTAGTGCTTCCCCCTGTTTCCAAAACAAGCATCGTTTGATCCTGGACGTCTGGATCCTCAGGGCATAGACTCACACACACGCTCATATTTTGTTTCCAACTTTCATCACCAAAAAATGATGGCGATTGTTTATTTTTGGCAAGGCAGACTCGGTTAACCCATGATTTTAGGTTTCTCTTGCTCTGTTGAAAATAAAGGTTCCATACGGGGGTTTTCACAGCCATAGAAAAACCTTTTTTGGTTCCACAGAGAACCAGAAAAAGAACTATTTTTTTCTTAGTGTAAAGAACATTTTAAAAATTGATAAACCTTTTGTGGCATGGAAAGGTTCCACACTTTAAAATAAAGCTTCCAAAACTATTTTTGGTTCCCCAAAGAGCCTTTCAGGCGACAGTTCTTAAAAGAACCATTTTTCTTAGTGTAAAGAACATTTTAAAATTCTAAATAAACTGGAAATGTTCTATGGATGTTAAAAGTTCTACATGGAACCATTAATGCCAATAAAGAACCTTTATATTCAAGAGTGGCTTTCAAATCTGATTAGAAGTTCTAACCTCTGGAGTATAGGATTATGGGAATTTCAGGTCAGGTTTATATATTTAGATTTTGAGGATAGATTTGCAGCAGCAGCGGCGGTGGTGGTGACATCATGAGGTTGAATGCGAACTGGCTTGAGGTGAATGGCTGAAACCGATTGCCTGTGAGATAATGGAGGGACTGCAGAGAAGGAGAGGAGTGTGGATTGCCACCATTGCAGATCTGCTGTTGTGCTCTAATCCAACTCTCCTAATGAAAACCATATGCTCTGTGAAATGGCTGAGACTCAGAAAGAGAGAGAGAGAGAGATGGAGAGAGTGAAGAGGGGGTGTGAAAGAGGAACAGGATGCAGACGCAGCTTTAAAGATACTGACACGTTTTAATGAATCCAGACTGCGGCTCTCTGAGATATTCTGAGAAGCGCATGGAGATTACAAGTGTACCTCTAGGAGAAAAAGCTTTGCGTGTCTTCTGTGTCTTGATTAAAGTTTTTTACTATAACTTTTTTATGGTGTTTTTTTTTTTTTTTTGAGTTTGGAGTGAATTTCATTATTTCTTTCTTTCTTTCTTTCTTTCTTTCTTTCATAGTGATCAAAGAGTGCAAAGTGATCAAGATGACAGCGTAAAACCCTAAAATAATCCTAATCTTAAAATAGTTTTTTTTTTATTTTGTGCATATTTTCAGTGAGATACAGTAAACTCACAATTCTGACTTTTTTTTTTCTCAGAATTAGTTGATGTAAAGTTGCAATTGCAAGTTATAAAGTCAGAATTGTGAGATGAACTCAGAGGGTTTTTTTTCATTTGAGATATAAACTCACAATTCATACTTTCTTCTTAGAATTGCGTGATACAAACTCGCAGTTCTGATTTTTTTTTTTTCTCATTTTGTGATATAAAGTTGCAGTTGCAAGTTATAAAGTCAGAATTCTGTGATGCAAACTTGCAGTTGCGAGTTATAAAGTCAGAATTGCGATATATAAACTCACAATTCAGACTTCTTTTTTCCAGAATTGAGAAATAAACTCCCAATTTAGCCTTTTTTTTTTTTTTTCCCCCAGAATTGTGAGATATAAACACAATTCTGACTTTTGTTCCCACTTTATATTAAGTGGCCTTAACTACTATGTACTTACATTGAAATTAATCATTTGATACAATGCACTTATTGTGTACATACATGTATTTACATTGTACTTAGATTTAAAAAATGTCTGCATGTAATTACCTCTGTAATTAATTTCTGTAATGACATTTATAATTACACTGTTGATCATCCCTTACACCTTAACCTACCCTTAAACCTACCCATACCACCAAACCTCTTAAACTTACCCATATCCCACCTCAATAGCGGCAAAAGTGTTTTGCAATACAATATGACCACATTAAGTATATTGTACTTATTTTTTGATGTAAGTATATAGTAGTTAAGGCCACTTAATATAAAGTGGGACAATTCTGATTTTTGTCCCACAGAATTGCATGATATACAGTCATAATAAACTCAATTCTGACTTTTTTTTCTCAGAATTGAGATATGAACTCACAATTCAGGCTTTTTTTTTTCTTTAGAATTGTAAGTTATAAACACAATTCTGACTCTTTTTTTCTTAGAATTGTGATACAAACTTGCAATTCTGATTTTCTTCCCCTCAGAATTGCATAATATAATGTCGCAATAAACTCTCAATTCTGACTTTTTTTCTCAGAATTGAACTAGAAATTCTGATTTTTTTCTCTCAGAATTGAGATACATAAACTTACAATTTAGCCTCTTTTTTTCTCAGAATTGTGAGATAAGCAATTCTAAATTTTTTCTCAGAATTGCGTGATACAAATTTGCAATTTGGACTTTTTTCCCTCAGAATTGCTTGATATAAACTAAAAATTCTGACCTTTTTTTTCAGAACTACGTGATACAAACTAGCAATTCTTTTTTCCTCAGAATTGAGATATAAACTCACAATTCAGCCTTTTTACTCAGAATTGCGTGATATAAAGTCGCAATTGTGAGTTATAAAATCAGAACTGAGAGATATAAACTTACAATTCTGACTTTTTCTTTCTTTCTTTTTCTTTCTTTCTTTCTTTCTTTCTTTTTTTCTGAAATTAATTTTTTACAGCCTGAGTAAAAAGAAAAAGAAAAAAGTTTTTATATATTAGTGTATATATTTCTATACCTGGACTAAGAGTCAGAAAATTACTATTACAAACTGCTGCACCTTCAAGCCTCTGATATTATAATGTCTTAAAGGGGTCATTGGATGCTAAGTTCACTTTTTCATGTTGTTTGAACATTAATGTGTGTTGGCAGTGTATGGACAAATCTACCCTATAATGATAAAAATCCATGCAGTGGTTTTTAATTAATCTGTAAAAATAATATCCCCTTTTTCAAATCGAGCCGTTCTCAGATGCCTGTCGGTGTGGTGTCACACCCACAGAGGCCGCTCCCACGATAGTTGATTGACATGAGCTCTTACCTCAGACCAGCTGTCACAGTCCAGTAACTTCCCTTGTTTTGATGCCAGAGCAGGGATGTAAGTTATACAAGAATATCTCCGATTGAGCGATTGAGGTGTTGTGTTGCTGGATGAAATAATGAACATAGTGGTCGTCATTTACTCCAGACATCTGAGCCGCTGACGATGCAGTAGATTACGTTTGTTTGCGTATGGAATGCGCCTCCCGATCTACATCTATCAGTCTATGTTCGCGCAAATCATTTCGTGATCCAGCTTCACTTACAGCAGAAGTGAGTATAAGCGTTTTTTTTTATGAATCTTTGCGATCGCCTTTCCTTATAACGTGGTAGTTAGGAAGTTTAGTGCCTAAACGCTGCTAAATGCCGCTAAATGCGGCTAAAGTAAACAAGATTGTCTTTCCACAGAGAGAAGAGAGGGG
This sequence comes from Labeo rohita, assembly GCF_022985175.1. Classification (NCBI taxonomy): domain Eukaryota; kingdom Metazoa; phylum Chordata; class Actinopteri; order Cypriniformes; family Cyprinidae; genus Labeo; species Labeo rohita. The sequence continues at coordinate 40,363,324 of NC_066873.1, forward strand.
CGGGGTGAGCAGAGCTCATTTGCATTTAAAGGAACAACCCCTTAGAATGAGATGATTTTTGCAGAGCTGATTTGGCAAGGTAAAAAGGGTGTTGTTTTACACAACCATTGAGAATTTTTAATCAAAGTATATTAGAGACTTTTCATTAAGACCCTAAAGAGTCGTATCAACTTGTGGAAAATGGGCATCCGATGACCCCTTTAATATACCCCTTTAATCTGTCTTCAGTCTAAGGCCATTTTAAAAAAAAATAAAAAATTATGTGCCAGATAAATATAGTCAAATCAAACTTAAATTAATAACACACCTCTGAGTAACAAACAGCTCAGTTTGAATTTTCAAGAAACAAGCAGCAGCATGATTGTATAAAAGCAGAGGAACCTTATAGGCACTGGAGTTACGAAAGAGGAAATGAGTGTATGAGCTGTTTTCCATTTCGGTCTAATCTTCATCACTGTTGTGTGCGGTGACGGTTACAGAAGCAGCTCTCTCCTTCTCTTCTCCGGAGCCAGTAAAATGACCAAAAAAGCCCTCTGCTCTGAAACCTGAGCCCTGAATAAACCATACTACTTCCTCCTCTCAGAGAAACAGAGCGGGAAAAAGAGGGGGAGAGCGAAAGAAGGAAGGGAGCAGGAGGGAAAAAGAGGGAAAGTGGGAGGGATGTGAAGAGGGGAGGAATACAGAAAAGTTTTCCGTTAGAGGCAGATCCTCTTGAATAAACTTGACACACAAATATGCTGACAAAGAGGAAAAAAGAGAAGTGCAGACAACTGTTTGCTGACCCTGTATATCTGTCTCACTAATGCGAGACTTTCATCTCTTCAGAGGGGCTTTGCTTTTTATACGTAACGGCTTAAAAATGGTCGAGTGACGATATGTGAGCCAAGTCTTCCATTGCAAATTTAACACAACTTATGTTGCTAACTGTTATGGATTTATTTATTTATTTATTTATTTATTTATTGAATACAGTGGGTTGCATCTTTTATTTGATAGTTTACAGGTAAAAACTTGAAACTTGCATAAAATATTATATGTATATATGTGTGTATACAGTCATGGCCAAAAATATCGGCACCCTTGCAATTCTGTCAGAAAATGCAACCCTTCTCTAAAAGTTAAATCTGATACAATTCCACACAGAACCCAAAAAAATGCACTGGACAAAATTATTTGCACCCTTAACTTAATATTTGGTAGCACCCCCTTTGGAAAAAATAACTGAAATCAGTCGCTTCCTGTAACCACGAATGAGTTTCTTACACCTCTCTACTGGAATTTTGGACCACTCTTCTTTTGCAAACTGCTCCGGGTCATTCAGATTTGAAGGATGCCTTGTCCCAACTGCTGTTTTGAGATCTCTCCACAATTGTTGTTTGTAACCATTTCTGAGTGCTTTTTGAAGTGTGTTTCGGGTCATTGTCCTGCTGGAAGACCCATGACCTCTGGTGGAGACGCAGCTTTCTGACACTGGCCACTACATTGCACCCCAAAAAACTTTGGTAATCATCAGATTTCATGATACTGTTCACACAGTCAAGGGATCCAGTGCCAGAAGCAGCAAAGCAACCCCAAAACATCTTTTAACCTCCACCATGTTTGACTGTAGGGACTGTGTTCTTTTCTTTGAAGGCCTCATTTCTTTTTCTGTAAACAGTGGCATGATGTTCTTTACCAAAAAGCTCTACTTTTGTCTCATCTGTCCACAGTATGTTCTCCCAGAAGGATTGTAGTTTTGGCAAACTCCAGTCTTGCTTTTTTTATGCCTTTGTGTCAGCAGTGGTGTGCTCCTGAGTCTCCTACCACAGCGTCCCTTTCATTCAGATGGCGACGGATAGTGTGAGCTGACACTGTTGTACCCTGTGTCTGCAAATCAGCTTGAATTTGTTTGGAAGTTAATTGGGGTTCTTTATCCACCATTTGAACAACACAAATGCTGAGTCAACTTTTCTCCATTTTAACTGGTTTCAAGTGTGATTACTATATTGCCCTCACCTGTTACTTGCCACAGGTGTGTCTAAATACAAATTACAGGAGCATCACATGCTTGAAAAGCAATTATTTCTTACAATTTTAACAAGGTGTCAATAATTTTGTCCTGTCCATTTTTGTGTTCTGTGTGAAATATGATCAAGTTTTACTTTTCTTCTCTCTCTCTCTTTTTTTTTTTTTTTTTTTTGTTGTTGCAGTGCAAACAAAAACAATAAGCATGTGAATACCAAAACATCTGCAATTGGAACAATTTTCTGAGAAAAGTGTTGCATTTTCTGACAGAATTGCAAGAGTGCCGATATTTTTGGCCATGACTGTATATATATGTGTGTAAATGTGTGTGTGTTCACCCAGGGTTGCATTTGTTTGATCAAAAATACAATAACAATACAGTGACAACATTACAATTTAAAATTAAAATGACAATTTTCTAAACTTATTTAATATATATTTTAAATATTCAAATTAGATATTTTTTTTATGAATTATAATTTATTCCTTTAATGGCAAATCTGAATTTTCAACACCCATTACTGTTTAAAACAGTTGTGCTAATGTTTTGTTTTTTTGTTTGTAGAACAGTATTTATTTGGAAAATAAATATTTTGTAACATTATAAATGTCTTTACTCTACTCTTAACTTTTAATAAATTTAATGCATCCTTGCATTCAATTATTAAATAAAATAAAAGTAGATATATAGTAAATAAAATTATTTATAGTAAATATTAATAAAAAATGAATATTAATAGTAAATAAAAATAAATAATTGCTTAAAAAAATGCATAATGCATGTTTAAGGATTTGTTCTTTTTAAAATAATATTGATTCTGTTTGTTTGTGGTTAATTTCCAGATTCAGAAAGAGCCCAAGGTGCTGCACCTTCAAATCTCAATGATGACACGGGTCCCTCCTTTAGTGTGAGTTCATGTGATTTTATATTTTTATTTCATTTTTTTTACATGTAATTGGCCTCCGGGTAAAAGTTAGATTGCTTAGAAAAGGAACAGCATACTTCACAACAGGAGATGCTAACTCATTTTAATAAATAATTTATTAAAATGTAATTATTTAATAATTAATTTTGAAAAACAAACATTTAAACAGTTTAAATAATAAATAACCATTTGCCTACATGCAAGCAAACTGAATTAGAAATTCAATAATTATCATCAAACTGGGACACAGTGAGTAAAATGAGTGCAGTACATCATTTATTTTTAGCCGAACGTCTCATTAAGTGTATGATGAAGTGCTCTGTTATCACCTCAGATCAGTCAGTCTTATATCACAGTGTGAGTCCAGCAGATTCAGCCTGTAACAGTATATTATACACACACATGATCTCAGTGCTGAGGAGCTGAGCTCAGCATCCAGCGGTTAGAGGCAGCGACACACGCCAAGCGTCTTTCCAGTAATAACCCACACATGGCACGGACACGTATGCTGTGATTCACAGACCTCTCAAAAAATGAAATGGACAAAAACGCAATGGCAGAAACCGATGCTAAAGTGTTTCAAACAGATCAGAGACCTACAGAGACCCCATAAAATGTTTAGAATGTCATTGCATATACCTCTTTATACACAAAATCACTAGGGGCCCCAGATTATTGTACAATAGTACAATATTCACAGCACATTAACTCATCACCCTCTTACTTGATTTGAAACTTGATCCCAACTGTGTATCGTTAGATAAATTTAAGACTCTAGCTTTGATATCTGACTGTTGTTTATGATAAAACTCGGTTGCAGGGACAGGAGTGCAAAACGATCAATCAGTAATTTATATTTTGAATAGAACATTCAGTCAGGTTTGAATAAGTTTGTGTTCACATAATTTTACTTTTCTGAGCCATCCATTCATCTGTGAAAATACAGTAAAAACAGTAATACTGTAAAACATTATTGCAACCTAAAATAACTCTTTTCTATTCCAGCATATTTTAAAATGTAATATATTCCTGTGATGCAAAACTGAAGACTGGAGTAATGACGCTGAAAATTCAGTGTCACATGATCCTTTAGAAATCATTTTAATACGCTGATTTGCTGTTCAAGAAATGAAGATGATGATGATTATTATTATTATTATTATTATTATATTCAGCGATGATGATGATATTACTACTACTGCTACTACTACTAATAATATTGTTGTTGTTGTTGTTATTATTATTATTATTATTATTATTATTATTATTATTAGCAGTACACTGTAAAAAACGATTTGTTGAGTCAACTTAAAATAATTTGTAACTTGGCTGCCTTAAAATGTTAAGTTCAGTCAACTCAAAAAAAAGTTTATTCAACTTGAAATGTTAAATTATACTAAGTGACAGCTTAGATATTTGAGTTGAATCAATTTAACATTTTAAGGCAGCTGGGTTACTTACCCATCTGTTAAGTTTAGCAAACACAAATATCTAAGTTGTTACTTAGTACAACTTAACATTTCAAGTTGAATAAACTTATTTTAGTTGACTGAACTTAATTTTAAGGCAGCAGGGTAACAAATTATTTTAAACTGACTCAACAAATTGTGTTTTTTATTTTTTACAATATAGTAGTAGTAGTAGTAGTAGTAGTATTTTCAGTTATCAGAAAGTTGTGCTGCTTGATATTTTTGTGAAAACCACAATGATGGTGATCATAATAATAGCAGCAGAACTTTTTGATAATTGAAAACATTTATTATTATTATTATTATCTTTTCAATTATCAAAAAGTTCTGCTGCTTGATATTTTTGTGAAAAGCATGATGATGATGATGATGATAATAAATAGCAGCAGAACTTTGATAATTGAAATAATAATAATAATAATTATTATTATTATTATTATTATTATTATTTTCAATTATTAAAAAGTTTTGTGAAAACCATGGTGATGATGATGATAATAAATAGCAGCAGAACTTTTGATAATTGAAAATATATTATTACTATAGTGCTATTATTATATTATTATAGTGCTGCTTGATATTTTTGTGAAAACCATGATGATGGCGATAATGATAATAAAATAATAATGATAATAATAAATAGCAGCATAACTTTTTGGTAATTGAAAATAATAATAATATATTATCATTAAAATAATAATAATAATAATAATAATAATAATAATAGTTCTGCTGCTTAATATTTGTGTGATGTTGATGATGATAATAATAAATAGCAGCAAAACATTTTTATAATTGCAAATATTATTATTATTATTATTATTATCATTATTATTATTATTATTATTATTTACAATTATTAAAAGGTTCTGCTGCTTGATATTTTTGTGAAGATGATGATGATGATGATGATGATGATCATAATGATGATAATAATAATTAAATGGAAGCAGAACTTTTTGATAATTAAAAATTATTATTATTATTATTATTATTATTATTATTATTATTATTTTCAATTAAGTTCTGCTGCTTGATATTTAAGTTAAGATGATGATGATGATAAATAGCAGCAAAATGTTTTGATAATTGAAAATAATAATAATAAAGCAGAACTTTTTGATTATTGAAAAAAAACGCAATTGTTTGATAATATTATAATAATAATATAATATAATATAATATAATATAATATAATATAATATAATAATAATAATAATAATAATAATTATTATTATTATTATTATTGCTTTGATATTTTTGTGGAAACCATGATATATTTTTACAAAATTCTTTAATGAGTAGAATAACAAACAACACAGAGATCTTTTATAACATTTTAGATGTCTTCAGTGTCATTTTTGATACATTGAATGCATCCTTGCTGAATAAAAGTATTAATATTAATAGTAGTATGTTATAGGATAATAGTAATAGTATTTCAATTCTCCAATATCCAGTTCTCACTTTAAAGTTGCTTATTAGCATCCCTATTATTAACATATTGGCTGTTTATTAGTACTTAGTTATAAAGCACATTCTGCATGACCATATTCTACATTCCTAGTCCTGCCCAATACCTAAACTTAACAACTACCTTACTGAATATTAATAAGCAACAAATTAGGAGTTTGCTGAGGTGAAAGTCATAGTTAATGGTTTGTCAATAGCAAGAATTGGACCTTAAAATAAAGTGTGACAGTTTTTCTTCTTTAAAATGAATGACACTTGCTGTAATGTTTTATTATCTAATACTTTGACACCAAGATGTTTTTAAGTGCATCTAAGGTCCCAGAAACTTTTTTGCCCAAAGGTTTTTGGACACTATATAAAGACAAAACCAAATAGTGTGTGTATATGCATTAAGAGGGTAACCAAAGTATTGCGTTGTCATATAATACTAGCAATTTTCTCTTTTGTAAGAGAAATTCAGAAAAAGATAACCAAACATCGTACTGACGCAGGAGAAGCTCCTGCTTTCCCACCTAGAATATAAGCATATGATTTATGTTAAAGTTATGTTGTTGTCAGCCTTTATTATACAATCATTTTCTTTCTGGAGTCTGTCGCCCGCTGTATAGTCTGTTTCCTATGAAAACCTGCCTAAACAGGCAGAGGCGCTCAGCGTGTCAGCTTTTCAGAGGACCAGCACGGCTCCGTTCAATTCTCATAACTTACAGAAGTATGAAAAATTACTTCCATTCTGTTTGAAGAAAAAAAAAGCAAACAAACAAACAAAACACATTTCTCTGCCTCTTTCAAGTGTAATTCAACCCTCCGCTTTTTTTCTGCTTTGCATTGCAGAAAATATGTCTTTTTTCCGCCTTAACTCATAAATTTCTTTCTCCCCCCGCTTTTTTTTTTCTTTCACAAGAGCTGAAATCGCTACCAGATGTGGATGCAATCTGTCCCTGTTGCCATGGCGACAGCTGGGTTGTGAACAGGCGTGTAGCCGTGGGTCGGTTGTTGGCTCTGATGGTCCCGCCGCTTGATTGTGCTCCAGGTTTTTGAGAGGTATGTTTAGACTGGCACTGCATTTGTCGTATCACTTCCTCCGAAATATCAATTTGTCTCTCCGGTCACAGATGTCAGTCTTAAAACCATATCTTGAGAGTTTTTTTTTTTGCAAGCAATATTTTTTTTTAAATCCTTGTTTTGTGAATACTTTCTGGAATACACTTTTTTTTTTCCCTGGAAGAATCACAGTCTAAATGACTTTTCCAGCACTGGAGTGCTGTTTCGGTTGTGTCTTTACTGGGAAAATTTACTGGGAAAATGATATTGGAATAAAAATGAGCATGTTCTCATTACTGTAATGGTGCATTTCTTAAACTGATAAATTTATAATTAAATGCATTTCTATGTTCTTAGAAGACGTTGACGTTAAATAAATAAATTCAAGAATCACCATTTGAGAATAATGTAAATTATAAATCAAACATAGCCTAAAACATCTGGAGGCGTTGCAGTAAGGACAATTGTGAGACTTTTACTTTTTTTTTTTTTTTAACAAAATAATATTATTTGGGCAATATAAGTTATTACTTTTGATTATTAGATTTGTATTAAATTATAAGTAATGTAAAATTAATACAATAAATGAATTATAATAATTTATTTTAATTTATTTAAATGTATATTTATAGAATTATAATTTTGAAATATAATTTCAATAATGTAATTTAAGTTTTGTATTTTTCACTTTTAATTTAGCTTTGTTACTTTTTTAATGAGCTTTGATCAGTTTGTATTAAGCAAAAATACTCTTTATTATTTATTTATTTTATATATATAATTAATTTATATAAATTTCTATAAATGTATTATATATATACAGTATGTATATATATATATATATATATATATATATATATATATATATATATTTATTTATTTATGATTTCTTATTTTTATTTACTTCCTACTTTATGATGGGGGATAAAATAAATTTTTTAAGCAAAATATAACTCATTACTTTTGTATTTAATTAGAATTAATTACTTGTAATTTATTATAATTTATAATTATAAAATTATAATTTTTAATATAATATAATATAAAGTATTACTTTTGAAATGTACGTACTTTTAAAATGTGTTAACATTTGTTTTTGTTACTTTTTTTTTAAATGTGATTTGGTCTTCCATTTATTTTAAGCTGAAATACTCTTTATTTATTTATTAGAATTAATTATATTTATATTTTATTATAATTTGAGAAAAATATATGTATATTTATTAATTTCTCATTTTAATTTACTACTTAATTAAGATTGGGGGAATAAACTTTATTTTACTTTCTTTTTTTTTTGATTATTTGATGTATTTGATTATAATTAATGTATGGTAAATCTTAATTTTGATATGTACTTTTGAAATGTATCATTTCTCACTTTTAATTCAGTTTTTCTGCTACTTTTTTTTAAAAAGATGTGATTGGTCTTCAGTTTATTTTAAGCAAAAATGTATTTGTTTATTATAATTAATTGTAATTATATTAATATAATTTGAGAGAACTTATTTTTTTTTTTTTTTTTTAAATAAATTTTCATGTTTGTTTTCCTCTAAATTTAGGATTTTGTTAGATTTACTAGAGACTCACATTTTGTTTTGTAGTTAGATCCACTCCTAACCTTTTTTTTTTTTTTTTAAAGGACTTATTTTGTAAAATGAACTCAGAACAACTTTTACAATTTTAATCACAAGTATTTTGAAAAAAAATTAAGAATTTTTAAGAATGTATTTTTATTGTAGTGTGTTTATGATATTATAATGTTGAATATTTACTCAGTATCTGCCATGAAGTAGCTGGTGAAGCAGATATGGAAATACATTTAAATACAACAACAGGTCATATACATAGTGAAACCAAAGTGTGTGCGTATTTCAGTCTTTCAGAGAAGCTCGATGTCAGCAGTGGCATGGCTTGGGAAATGTGCACATGTGTATGTGTGTCTGGATGCTTACACATCTCTGGTTTCAATTACAGATCACATGATCTTCCTCGCCTATGTTGCCTTTTGCCCATGAAACCTTGGCTGCTTTCTTCAAGCCCTCTTCTCTCTTAAAAAAAAAAAAAAAAAAGACAGAGAAAATGGAGTGCAAATACGCAGCGCATGATGCTTTAACTCCAGGGCCCCATCGCACAGACTTCCAACTGTTCCTGTATGAAAGGGGCTCTTGTGCCAGTAGAGGAGCTCACCAGTTGAGTCCTTTGGGCCCTTTAGAGTTTGATGAGCATATGACCACCGTTGCAACAGCTACCGCTACAAAAAAAACCTCCCCATGATCCCCTGCTCATGGCACAGAGGCAGCCAGGAGTCAGCGGAAACTGTAAAATATCATTTACTGTATAAACCGGAAAATGGATGGGAGAGAGAGGAAAAAAAACGAAAGCAAAGTGTCATTTAGAGACATGAGATCTTCTTTCTCTGAACTGTAATTATTATTTTGTAAAAAAATGTTTTCTTCTGGGGTGAGCAATTATATTGACCATTTACAGTGTGTACTAACATTAAGATTTTAAATGTCTTTTTTACATTTAATTTGTAATATGTTTAATTCAAAATACAGCAAAACAGTACAATTTTGAATATTTTTGCTATTTAAAATAACTGTTTTCTAAGTTGTTTGCAGTGGACCAGTTTAGCACTTCCTCAGAAATGCTAATAATGCCCATAATGCTAGTTTTGATTCATTTGCACAGATCAGTGCCACTGTCATATTTGGTAAATCAGTTCAAAACCAAAACACTGATTAGCTATTTAAAATATTTTGTAAATATATTTATTAGTAGTAGTAATAGGCATACATATTGGTGCATATGAATAAAATTATTTAAATAAATTTAAAAAATTAAATTAAAATATTCTAATATATTGTGCTCATTTAGTGAAAAAAAAAGCCTTTTATTTTATTTTATTTTGAATCCAGTTAGCCACAATGTATATTTTAAAAATATTTAAATAGGCTTTTGTTATGTTTACTCGTGTTTTGTAGCCAGATCTCTCTTCTTTTTTTTTCTTTTTTTTTTTTTTTTTGAAAATTTTTATTTATTTTATTTTTTGGCAGTTTTTTTTAGGCCATATACACAAATTTGTAAGGATTATTTAAGCACAAGTACATTTTAGGAGTCTTTTATAGATTGTATGTACAAAATCTTATAAAATGTATATTATATTATATTATATTTTGATGAATGTTGAAGGGAGAGCCATTAGATATCTGTACCCTTTAGATTCATGAGCTACAGGTTTGCTTTTATTTCAAATACGGTAACATGAACAACCACACATCAACAACACAGAGAGGCAAAAATCAGGACAAAATGAGTGAAGATAATGCATGTTACTGATAATGCTCCATGTTTTAAGGCTAAGCTTTTATCAGTCAAAGCTCATGCCAAAGTCAGAGTAGAAAACAAAATCTCTTATTCATACTCCCATAAAGTCATATACTGCAGATGGTAATGTTCTGGTTTCGTGCAAAAACATGAAAAGTCGTTTTTTGTCGTCAGTCAAATACATCAGAACAGCAAAAACAGAACATTGGGTAACATATCTCTCAGCGATCTTTCACCGACCTCTGCATCATGCAGTTTATCGTTCATAAAAAACAATAACATCCACAGAGAAATGTGAAAAAGATAGTTTGAGAGTAAACAGAAAGATATTAAAACATTAAATCCAAATGTACCTGATGCTTGCACATAAAAACGAAGAAAAAAATGTAATCAAAATTGAAAACCAGTTCATTTGACACACAACAAATAAAGCAAGATATAAGGTATAAGCACAGCTTACAAATGAAGGTAAAAATATTACAAAATATCTTGGCATGTAGAAAAATATATAAAGGTACCATATGAGGGAGTAGCAGTTACTGTACACCACAATCGAAAAGCTTTTTGCGAACCCGCTTACAAACTCAAAAACACTACAGGCCCGGACTGAACATTTAACCTTAAGTTCTTTGTTAATATATAACCATCCAGTTTTTCATGAACTTTTCTCCATCTTTTTTGTATCTGTTGGTGTCATCTTAAAAGTATTTGCAAGTGCAAAGGCGTGTTTTAGATAGTAAGCTTAAAAAACCCCATTATTTTGTTCATTTTAACCACAGAAAAACATTTTTTGTTAGTTGCATTGAACTTCCTGCAACTCAAGGCCAAGTGTGAAGAATAAAAAATTTGGATAATACCCTTTAATCTGACTTTTAGGTTGCGTTATACTGGCATCTTTAAGGTGTTATGGTTGTTTCCGTGGACAAATAATATTTGTTTGATGGTAAAAGTTTATAGGTTGCAACTGCCATATGTATGTGTATATATGAATAATGTTTGCCCATTACTTTTCATAAAATGCCAGTGAGCACTATAGTAATGCCATAGTTATTATGCTTTAGAAACATGGATGTGAGATTTGCAAGGCATAAAAATAATTACTTAGTTTAAGAATAATTTTAAGCGGTGATTTTTAATGCGAATATCAACAAGTTCAAAACTGACTGAAACATTTACATTTTTTCCCACATATTTATTATGTGTGTTTCCCATTTCAACAGGATGTTCAGCAAGGACTGAAATTTATTGGATGAGAATACTCCCCTGTGTACAAGATCTATCCCATAGGAGAAAGGTTGTATAACTGCACTTATTTTCTGAACTTTTGGACTATAATATCTCATAATCAGCCTGAACGCCAACATACACAGGCTACATTCACACTGTGAGCCTGAGTGCTCAATTCCCGTTTTTGATCAGATCTGATTTTATTTTTGTATAGCTGTTGTTTTAAATGTGGCTTATATCAGATTTCCAGTGTGAACAGATAATGGTTCTGACCTGACCCATATGCGCAAAAGAACAATATGAACAGGGTTGCCAGGTCTTCACAATGAAATCTGCTCAATTTCTTCTCAAAACTCGCCCAATCGAGTTCTGGGGGGTAAATATCACGTTAGTGGGGTTGCTTCAGCCCACACAGTTGAAAAACAACCCCCAGCTGCCACGGGTTGTTTTTTAACTTTGTGGAAAAACTGTGGACTTGGCAACACCTGTGCAGCATGCTGTCATACGGAAGTAAACACATAGAACATGAAGAAGGCATTTATGTGCTTATTTATCGTGTGATCTGCCGCAGAAACCAGTTAAATTATGTGCAGGCAATGTGAAAAATAAAGACAGAACAGAGTTTTGAAACTTTTATGATACAAGCCATCATTTTGCTTGTATATAGAGTTGTCGCTGTAATACCTACGAGTTTTGATAAATCACTGTACTTCTGACTACCTTTCGAAAATGTCTTGATAACTTTGGGTATGTAAAATATTTGAAGTGACTCCCATGAGCGCAGAATCGTGACAAATGTTGATATGAGTGATGTAAAAGTCGCATGAATTCCGATATGACTGTTCACACTGTGTTTGCAGTGCAAAACATCTGACCTGTTTTGTATTTAATACCATATATGGAAGTGGCACAAATCGGAATTGAAAAAGACAGATTTCATGCGGCTTGTGGTGTTCACACTGTCATGAGAAAAACAGATCTAAGTCACATGTGAGCAAAAAAATCTTAATAATTAGGGATTGGAGAGCATAGCCCCAATCGGCCTGATGGGGGGCACTACAGCGATCAAAAGTACGAAATCGCTCATAACTCTTAAACCATCAGTCACAGGCTCAAGTGTCTTATGTCGTTGAAATCCTTGGCTCACCCTGGACAAAATGCAGCCGGTCAAAAATTTCGGTTATTTCACGTTTTTTGAAACACCTACTTTTGCGAACTAGTCCTAGTTTTATTTTTACCCGATCGGAACCAAACCAGTGCAGAAAGATTCCCTGAAGAGTGAATATCAATAATTGTCAAAAAAAAAACAAAAAACAAAAAAAAACTTTCATCTCACCGTTACAAAGGGGCACCAAAACATTTGAAGAAGGCAGGGCAACTTTTAGTAAAAGGGGGCAGGGCTACTTTTAGCCAAGCTAAGAACACGTATGTAAGAGCTCAATCTGTGGCCACAGGAAAAAACATAAAAATGGCTATAACTGTTCAACCATTTGGAGGCCAATCGGAACGAAACTTAGTGGGCCTGTTCGACACAGCCCCAAAGGTCTGAGAGAAATTTTAAAAAAATCAGCCACTGTGGGGCCAATATTGCATTTTTCAAGGCGTAAATGATTGTACGTCGGATGTTTTTTTGGAAATATACGCGGTATTCATATCATACAATAGAACTCCTCATTCCAGACAACTTTTCCTCTAGAACCACTGCTGTCAAATAGTTTGTTAAATGATTGAGAAGATGTAAAAAAACCTACTTTTCCCTGAAGAGTGAATATCAATAATTGTCAAAAAAAAAAAAACCTTTCATCTCACCGTCGCAAAGGGGCACCAAAACATTCGAAGGGGGCAGGGCAACTTTTAGTAAAAGGGGGCAGGGCTACTTTTAGCCAAACTAAGAACACGTATGTAAGAGCTCAATCTGTGGCCACAGGAAAAAAACATAAAAATGGCTATAACCATTTGTCCTATCAACATGAAAATTGGTATGTGCGGTCTTGTTCCTATATGCCACAAGTATCTACAAGGATATTTGCATATCTCAAAACCATGTCCATTGGCTGACGAATTTGGAGCACCGGTTAATGGAGGCCGATCGGAACTAAACATAGTGGGCCTGTTTGACACAGCCCCAAAGGTCTGAGAGAAATTAAAAAAAAATCAGCCACTGGGGGGCCAATATCGCATTTTCCAAGGTGTAAATGACTGTATGTCGCACGATATTCATATCATACGATAGAACTTCTCATTCCGGACAACTTTGCCTCTAGAACCACTGCTGTCAAATCGTTTGTTAAATGATTGAGAAGATGTAAAAAAAAAAAAAAACATACTTTTGCGAACTAGTCCTAGGGTTTCCACTTAATTTGGAAAAAAACACTGCAGTACAATTCTCTGGACTCTCTAGGCCAATAATTATCAAAGAAAATTTTAAATTTACCCTTTGGTAAGCTATAATGTGGTCGTTTAGAAAAGAGGCCTGTCCAAATTTATCCCAAATCCTATAAAGCCTAAAGGAAAACTCAAAACTTCACAAAACCTGCTGAGCATTTGCAACAGGCGATTCTAAACAAGCGTGCAAAGTTTTAAGAAGATCTGACCACAGCTGGCGCTATAACAGTCACAGACATTAAAAAACAGTATTTCTAGATTTAGGTTGTTTAAGGCTTGTTAAATAATATATTTTTTTCATATGTGCTTAAATGCCTTAAAGCGCTTGAACCCGGCAAAACATATATAAAAAAAAATGATGGGGTTCTTTCAGTCACGTTATCTGGCCTGAAAAAAAAATGCATTACCAATTATGGGTACTGTATGGGAAAGGGGAAAACTGATGTTAAGCTTCAACAGCAAGAACAGATATTTTGCAAGAAATATCATTTTAAGCTTAAAAAGCATGATGCTAGGTGAAGTATTGATGTACGTGATGAATGTGAACCAAATGACCTAGAAACCAAGCAGACAATTTCCTTCATTACATCATTTACAAGATATTGAATATACTGATAAGGCCTGAGAGAAATTAATATTGGAATCATTCTTTCTGTACCTTTTAAAGTACCTTTGGTTCAATCTTTACACCTAGGAATACAGTGCTAAATACAACCTTTCAGACACAAAAAACAATAGCATTGGAAAATCTCTCTTTGAACATGGAGTAATGCATATGTAAAACCAAGAGCATACAAAATGAGCTTATTACATCAAATTCATTTACTCTTCCTTTTTAATACTGTACAACCGACGTTGTTTTCGCTTCCAGGTCTTTAAAGAGTTAGCGAGAACCACATTCCTTCAAAATATTAAATCCTATAAGCAGCTCGTCCATAAAAAAAATCCATCCAATTCCTATATAATGTTTAATGAATGAAAAACTGTTCTCAAAAATATACGCACCAATGCGATCAAAGATCTATTTGACAATCTGAGGTGGCATAATGGCCGTCTTTGGAGTGGTTTTGCCTTCCGTCTCCAGTGTTCCCTCCTTTCCTTTCTTTCTCGGTGGTTTTTTGATGGGTGTTTTCTTTGGTGTGGCGTCTCCTTCAACTTTGGTCCCATTAACCCCTGGGCTTTTAGGTTCAGGTGTAGAGTCTGAAATGGGAGCCACCATCTTCTGGAGGTTGCTGGAGGTGGGAAGAAGGGGCTTGTTGGTCCCAGTTGCAGAGCGCTTGGTCTTTTGAGGTGGGGTGGGTTTCTCTCGGTTGGCTTGAGGTGTTGATACACCGTTGGGTCTGATGCCCACCGTGAGACCCTCGTTCCGGTTAAGGCTTTGGGTCTTTTCCTTCAGCTGAGCCGCGAGTAGCGTGGCGGCCTCAGAGTTCATGTGCGGATGCATGATCTTTGGGCTCTTGGGTGGATCTTTGTTGGTGTCGTTTGTTTTCTTATCCGAGTGGAAGTTTCCGATCTTCTTCAGGGCGTTCTGGAATGTCCCGTTGAGGTGCTCGATGGTCTCCGAAGCTTTTTGAGATCTGCTTTTGCTTGGTGATTCGGGTCCATCTGCTTTCTTACTGTCCTGGTGCTTTTCACGGTTCTTGCTTGACTTCTCCTTTGGTCGCTGCTTCTCATCCAACTTTCCAGAACTTTCCGAGTCGTTCTTTCTTTTCTCTTTTTGCGGTGACGGAGTCTGGCTTTGCTCTGTTGGGTTGGTTGCAGATGTTCCATGGATCCAGGACACCTTTGGTTTGGTGGAAGGGTCTGGAGGACGAGGTTTCGTCTTCTCTTTTGTCTTCTCCGGTGAAGTGTTGTCCTCCTCCTCTTTGGAGTATTTGGAAAGGCGGGCGACATGGGCGTAAACGGCTCCTATGGTTGACTCAGAACCACTGGTGGAGCCCTCGCTGTCTGAAGACTTCAGGAGTGGCTGCTCGCTCCCATCGTTAACGTACTGCTTCGTTGTGTCTTTGAGGGATGTGTACTCTCCTGCGTCATCGTCATTGGGGGTTAGTGGTATTTCTTGAACAGTGCTAGAGTTTTGCTTGTCACAGCACTCATTCGTAGTCTCTGAAAAATGCAAGAGAATAAAGAAAGGGTAAGTAGAAGAGAAAATTTTTTTTGGTTCTTAAACATCTCAAAAAGGAGTGAGTCAGTAGCTGGATTTCAATCCAAAGTTGTGAATTTAACTGAAATATTGCATAAAACATTTGCTAATAAGCACAGTTTCCATTCCAGTCAAACAAAATCATCACTTTCTGATAAATTGTCAATAAATATCACTAAGAAAAGTAGGAGAGGTTATGCCGTCACATAGCGCAAAGTCACATGACTTTTTTTGATACGCATGGAGGAATTCCATCTCCCATTATTCAAAAACCACCTCAAGCGAGCGTAAAAACTTTTTTTGCAAATTTAGGGATTTTCTTTCGAAAATTGCTGTTTCCATTGCTTGTTTTTGTGCGATACGTAAAATGCGTATAAAAACAGGATGATGGAAACATAGCTAGTGAGCCGATCATTAAACTGATTTATTCAAAAACATTGATTCATTCATGTACATTCATGGACTGTCTATATGAGTGAGTCAGTGAATCATTCATACAATTTATGTTTTGAAAAACACTGATTCAATCTGGAACTATGGATTCAATCATAAAAGTCGATCTTTTATGAATAATGATTAAAGCAATCATTCAACAACTTATTCGAAAACACTGATTCATTTGGAAACTAATCAATTGTTCTACTGAACCAATTAATGCAATTATGTATATTTAATTTAATTGTCAAAGCTAAATAAATAAAACATAAAATACATGGATATATTGTTTTTAGAATACAAATGATACAATATGAACTTATTTTGTATATGCTGAAAATAAACAGGTCATTAACATAAATTCTTATTGTGTTTTACTAAAATTTATCTAAAATTAAATTTTTTATTTACTACAAAACTATGCAATAAGGCATCTTTGGTCATTTTAGCCCTTGTATTTTTTATTTCAGAGGCATTTTACTCACTTTTGTTGCAGTATTGTTTTAGTATAATTTACATACAGTTATATTATTTATTAATATTTTGAATTAGTTTTTATTTTTATGTTTTAAGTTTAATAAATGTATCTGCTTTTATCATGTTATTTGTTTTTTTTTATGTATTTATGTATTTTAATTAATTCTCATTCAGTTTGTTTCAGTAATATAGTTCTTGAACACATTTTATACCAATTTGTTACCACATTTCTAGTGAGATACTGAACCCTTTCAAACAATGACTGTATGATTTTGAGATCCATCTTTTCACACTGAGAACAACTCATAACTCATATGCAACTATTACAGAAGATTCAAACGCTCACTGATGCTTCACAAGAAAACATTTGGCAATAAGAGCCGGGGGGAAAACTTTTGAATAGAATGAGGATGTGTAAATTTTTCTTATTCTGCCTAAATATCATCTTTATTTTCATTTAGTACTGCCCTTCAGAAGTTACAGAAGATACTTACATGTTTCCCAGAAGACAAAATAAGTTAAATTTATCTTGATCTTTAAATTCAAAAAGTTTTAACGCCCCGGGTCTTAATGCATCGTGTTTCCTTCTGGAGCATCAGTGAGCATTTGAACCTTCTGTAATAGTTGCACATGAGTCCCTCAGTTGTCCTCAGTGTGAAGATGGATCTCAAAATCATACAGTCACTGTTGGAAAAAGGGTTGAAATACACAAAAATGCTGAAAAACCAAAGAATTTGTGGGATCTGAAGGATTTTACTGAAGAACAGCAGGCAGTTTAACTGTTCAGCTCAAAACAAGGGACTCGTGAAAAAAATATCACTAAACTAAAAAAAAAAAAAAAAATCATTCAGGTAACAACACAGTACCCTGAACCCTAATTTCCTGGTAATTTCTGAACAAATATATATATATATATATTTTTTTTTTTTTGCAGTGACAATATAGTGTGCATTATTCATTAAATCTTAGGCTAGTAATCTTTGACTGTACTGAAATGTTTTAAAAAAACAACTAACCAAGCGTTATAATAGACATTATTATAGAAACATCTAGAATAAAATAAGGACATCTAAAGAATCTTGTATACTTTATGAAACACCACCAAAATTGCACAATAAAATGAAAGAGTTTTCCTTAAAATGCTTTTAAGGAAAGCAATCTCCAGCAGTCTCTCACACCACAGTTTATGCACAAACTATTGAGTCACATCCTGAAAGCGCTGCATCTGCTGACTTGGCCATTTATAGCATTTGCTGTTTGTATTATCTCAATGCACGTGATATACGCACCCAGAGGGCAACCATTTACCACAGAATGGGGTCATTTAATAAAATTGTCTGGAGATTTCTTAACTCCCTCATCTGTTTTCCATGTTGCACAAACAGATGGCTTATCTGCACTAGTTCCCGCTCACCTTCGTGGGGTACGCAGTAAACAGGCCCATCTTCACTCGTCTCAAAAGAAGAGAAGGACTCCTGGGACGACCATGACGGAGAAGGCTGGTCCACCACGGAGGGCGGCTCGATAATACTGTTGAAGGTGGTGTTCTCAGGATCGTGGTGGGTGACTAAGGGTTTGGACAAGGGGAAAACAAACAGAGAGGTCAGGTCAGATCACTGGAAGAAGCCTCCCTGGGTGCCACAACACACAAAGGCTCTTTGACGACATGTGTGATGATGTTAGGCTCTACAGTCTGTATTAGTGACTGACAAGGGCAAATAGTAGAGCGTGGATAATCTGTATGAAAGCCAGCATTGACAGTACATGAGTGAAACACTAGACTTCAAAGCATGCTACTGGAGTGATTGGAGAGCATGTGAAGAGATAGGAATTTACTGTGGTAAATTAAGATTTTGCGTAGGGTTAGTACTGCTAATTAGAGCTAGTTTGGTGCTGGTGGACCAACATAACCATGTTGTTCAGAAGTAAAAAAAAAATCAAGCTCAAACTGGTTTTGGTTTAACAGTTTGTAACTCCCGTGACATTATTTTTGTGAAATTACAGCACATTCCTCCCAAAAAAGTATTTTAATGAACAGCTGATGTCACATGGTCTGTTTTATTGATGTCCTTACTACCTTTCTGGGCCTTGAATGTTATAGTTGTGTTGCTGTCTATGCAGGGTCAGAAAGCTCTGGGATTTCATCTAAAATATCTAAATTTGTGTTCTGAAGATGAACAAAGGTTGCTGGAATGGCATGAGGGTGAGTAATTAATGACAAAATTTTCAAGTGAACTTAAGTAGGCTGGTGGCAAAGATCTAAAACACATGTGACCCTGGACCACAAAACCAATCTTAAGTACCACGGGTATATTTGTAGCAAAGCAGTTGACTAATATGATGCAGGGCAACAACTCCACAAATGCAGTTATGCCCTAAAATTCAAGATATTGCCCCCCAAAAAAGCCCCTGTATGTGTTTTGTCTGATATATATATATATATATATATATATATATATATATATATATATATATATATATATATATATATATATATATATATATCACACATCACACGGGCAGCATTTTGTCCTTATCTATCATGAGTTTAAATGTGATTTTATACAACAGTTCAGTAAATAAGATGTTATTATGTTACATTTTGAACATTATATTATGTGCTTTTGCTCAATTTTGCAGAGAACATATTACCTTTGAAGCCATAGCAGAATGGTTGCGTGTCTCCAAGCAACACAGCGGTGTTTAGTTTCTGAATGAATCTGTGTTTTGAACGAATCGTGTGAATCAATGATTTAAAGGCCCATTTATAAAGAGAGCTGTTTACTTCATTCCTGAATGAATCAGCTGTTTGAATGAATCAAATCAAATGAGCGAATGACTCATAAAGACATTTACCACCACCTGCTGGCAAATTTAGTTTATTTAGAGCATCATTTCATAAAAAAAATAATAAAAAAATAAAAACATTAAAAGGCTAGTTCACACAACAATGTAACAAAGTATTTTAAAGACTGTTGGTAAGCTGTTTTGGTTACCATGACTTTCATGATACGAACAAAAAAATACTGAGATGTTTCTCAAACTATCTTCTTTTATGTTTTATAGTTTACGTTAGGATGTTGCAGTCTAAATGTTTGTGTAATAAATTTTATGTTAAATCACGTAAAATATTTATTTCAAAAGCTACAATTTGTAATGTCTACTTGAAACTTTCTTGTTTAACACAAATTAAATAATCTTTTGTGGGAATTTTCAGTCAAATTTATTTTGCGATTAATTATAATAATTATTCGACACATTATGTAATTAATTAGATTAAAAATTAATTTTAATCAACTGACAGCACTACCAAAAATACATTGTATGGGTTGAAATGATCAATTTTTTTTCATGCCAAAAATCATTAGGATATTACGTAAAGATCATGTTCCATAAAGATATTTAGTAAATTTCCTACTGTAAATAAACTTTTATTTTTTGATAATAGTAATATGCATTGCTAAGATGTTGGCTAAATATTGTCCTATCCTACCAATTGGAAGCTTATTTATTCAGCTTTCGGAAAATGTATTTGTATCTCAATTTAAAAAAACTGACCCTTATGACTGGTTTTCTGGCCCAGGGCCACATACAGTATGTCATTTCAACTGATAATGTGTTTGCTGCTTTTATCAATGGCTCATAAGTGTCCAAATATAAACTGGTAACTTTTTGCCCAGTTCTCCTGCTTGTGACTTTTAGTCCTAATGAAGGTCACTGTGGTTTTCAAGAAGCTGCTTCCTTCCGCCCACTTACATGTAATGATGCATTCATGCTGACTTAGAAAAGATGGTCAGCTTGGGATTCCTGTGGTCTTCTGCTCACGTCTCCTTTCAGGAGAAACTAGAGTAGATGCTAACCACATTTTCTTGGCCTGGTTACGCCTCTCTCACACTGCTCTTTTGGCTATTTAGCCATGCAAAGCCTTCCAGGCAATCTCAGAAGATCTCTTTCAAGTCAACATGCATTCAAAATGGACTTTTTTTGCATTTTATACATGTTATGCATGATTTTTCAACTTATTCTGTCTCTGAAACAACTAAAATAAGGACATCTAAAGAATCTTGTATACTTCATGAAACACCAAAATTGCACAATAAAATGAAAGAGTTTTCCTTAAAATGCTTTTAAGGAAAGCAATCTCCAGCAGTCTTCCACACCACAGTTTATGCACACACTATTGAGTCACATCCTGAAAGCGCTGCATCTGCTGACTTGTCCATTTATAGCTTTTACTGTTTGTATTATCTCAATGCACGTGATATACGCACCCTGTCTGTGAAACAACTTTTTTTTCAGGTGACATCACCAAGTCCTTGTTGTTTGGCCCTTGTTGTATGTTTAGGATCATAACACTCATTTTCCATAATCCAGTCAAATGGATCAGACATGTTATTCCACATTTTCGCTTATTAAATGTCTAGTTTCACACTGAAATGCATCAGTTCCAGATGCAAATGAGTTTTAAATGTTTCATTGTATGGCTTCAATTACTAGTAGCTTTTATGTTTAAACTACCAGCAACAAGATTTACTGTACACAACGAAAGTTTGATTTTTAGCACTTGACAAACTGTGCTGTTTAGTTTAGTTTCTACACTCATAAAGTGAACAACACAATAACTCAAAGACTGGAAAAAATGAACTTTCATGTTGAGTTTTTGCATATGTGCTTTAGATCTAGAAAGACTAGATCTTTTGCAATCGGCTCACAGAGGGCTTCTTCCAACGTCCTCCCAGGGAGGAAAAAAAAAAGCTTTAAAAGTAAATTTGCAAAAATAAACATTTCAACAGCACATAGCAGTGAAAACCACAGAGAAATAAAACTGCATTTTTGGAGTTTTGCCTTCAATGAAACAATTTACATTCCATACTTTATTCTTTTTCCAAACAGCTGTAGATGCTGGAAGAACTTTCCCTGAAATGTCAAAGGAATATCTCCTCTCTGTATTCTGATCGTGCAGACTCATGATGCCCCTGCGGGACCATGAAATGGCATGACATACATGTTAGGAATACATGCAAACAGACTCAGTGCTGTTACTGAGCGATTTACTGACTTCAGACAACTGCTGTCCTGTCAGAGACAGAGACATAGCTGCTCTGGCAGCCCACCCTGTGCTCTACAGGGCCTTGAACAAAAGTGCATTACTGGGACGTCCCAGCTGCACTAGTCCCCACAGCTGCAGAAACTGCTCTGGTGTAGGGCAGCAGGTGGCCTGTCTCTCTGCCGCCTCTCCAGAAACATGTTTATAGACTTGAACTAAGAGAAATGTACATCAAGAGCTAAAAAGCAAGCTGTGCACAGGAACATTGTCCATGGCTTGTTCTTTACAGTGTTTCATTTCATTGGTCTCATGTATTTCATTAGTTAGATACGTGAGAACATGACCATGAATTAGGCTAGTATGGTATAGAAGTAAAACGTAAATGGATAAATCTCTCAAAAAATATGCATTTGCATAGATGTTTGCATGTCAACTCAAACAAAAAACAGAAAAGGAAAAAAAACAGGGATTTCTCAGATTCTTTGCATTGCTGTTCAAACGCTGTTGATGCCAATGGTGAATAAAAAGTATAAAAGAACAGTATTTATTCAAAATAGAATTTTTTTTAACAATGTAAGTCTTTACTATCACTTTTTAACAATTTAACACATACTTGGTGAATAGAAGTATGAATTTCTTTTAAAGAAAGAGAAAAAAATTACTGATGCCAAACTTTGAATGGTAGTGTATGTTGTTACAAAAGATTTCTATTTTAAATAAATGCTGTTCTCTTTATATATATATATATATATATATATATATATATATGTATATATATATATATAAATGAATATATATATATATATAATAAGTGTGTGTGTGTGTGTGTGTGTATATATATATATATGTTTCCGAGTGACATTGATGACTGAGTAATGATGCTGAAAATTCAGCTTTGCATCACAGAAATCAATTCAATTTTAGAGTCTATTAAAATAAAAAACACACTTTTAAATTGCAATAATATTTCACAATATTACTGTTTTATCTCTCTTTTTAATCAAACACAGCCTTAATGAGCAGAAAAGGCTATTAAAAAACGTTTAAAATCTTACTGATTCCAAACTTTTGAACGGCAGTGTAATTTTCATGAAGTTTAAGCACCCACTTCCTATTTAATGCGTCCAGATGTTTTACTTTATGTATTTATTTATTTATTATTTCCTTTATTCACAATAGTGATGTTTGGATAGATAAAACTACAGAGTGTTCAATGTACCATATTATTGTAATTTCAAATAAATTTGTATTTTTTTTTAAATCGGTATTTTATCAAATTCAGTACAAGTTCATTACAATATATATAGTTATATTCATATCATATAATATAATAAATGGTTTATATATATATATATATATATATATATATATATATATATATATATATATATATATATATATATGGTTGCAATTTGTAAAATTGTGATTTGTTTAATTTTATAAAATATAATTTAAATATCTGACAATATGGTAGTGGGAATTTGGGAGGAAATGTTGTGATGGGCCTAAAAAAGGCAATGTTTTCTTTTTCTTTGAGCAAAATATAATTTTTTTATTTCCTTCTGTTTTAGGAGTGAAATATGAGCCGGACACGTTCTTGACAGGTATTGTGAGAAGGATCCAAATACAGCTGTTTGATTTGAAACACATTGACTGTAGCAATGTTTTTCCTAAACTAACTAAATCATGGAGAGACAGAATGTAGGTCACAAGGAGATGAAGGGGTAAACATTTTCATTCTTTTTTTCTTTCTTTCTTTCTAAATCTGTCATTGCCAGCTATAGTATGAGTAAAAAGGTCTCTGTGGTAAATTTGGTCACTTCCTGTCTGAAGAACCCCCCTGCCCCCCACTCGCTCTCCTAAGAGGGTAAAGTTACGAAAAAGTGGGGGAAGAAAAGAAAGGGAAAAAATAGCAGACCTCACTGCTGCAGCCGGCCAATGAGAATAGCAGAACCGCTGGCTTACAGCAGGAAAAGGAAGAAGAGGAAAAAGAAGGAAAAAGAGTGATATTTTCATCCAGCTCCTCCCATTAAGTAAAGAGACGGAGGGGGTTGGGAAAAGAAATGGGGTCGACGTTACATCTGCGTTTGCTTTCAGTTCTCCATCTCGTATGTTATCGCAAAACCCCAATTGTTTACCAATCAAGAGTGAGCGTGAAAAGAAACGTTTTGTATTTGATTTTGGAAGTCATTTAACACTGTTTGATTTGTCAGATGAAAGACGCTTCACATGCATTCTCACTCAATTTTCTCATAAAGTCTGAGGATGAAAGGGCCGGTTTGTGTTCGAGAACAGCTAAAGTGCCATCTTCTTGTTGCATTTTACTACTTGCTTGCTTGTTCTTTGTTGTCTATCCAGGGTTGCACAGCTTGAGGGGTTTTATTGAAACAATCTGCAGGCCATACTTGACCCTAAACAACAGTGACACTGTTTTACAGAGGATTTTTCTTTACTCTGTTCTGATGGCAGTGACTCTTAACTTATGTAATGTGGTAAATTTGCGTGGAAGCACGTGTCTTATGGAGGACAGCATGGCTCTGGGCTTTCTCTCGGTCATTAAATAGCTAAATAGTGCTCACCCGTGACCACCCGTGACCGCCTGTTACCAATACACTGGGGTATTGTGTGTTTTAATTAAAACTGTGCCATCTATGTTCTTTGTAAAACCAGAATTCAGCTCTCGTTCCCCTGATTCTGACCTGGATTTTTGCTTGTGGTTTAGAGATGACCCATGATCCAAGTGGTTGTTTTGAAGACTTAAGACACATAAAATGTGACATTCTGACAAATTATACTAGGGCTTTTCTCCAAACTTTTTTCTCTCCATTTTTGCTTTAAGTCTTTCAGTCAACTGGTGTTTTGGTGATTTTTAGTGGATCTACAAAGTCAGTTCTCCTTAAGTTCACATAGGTGTCTTAGCACACCAACCAAAGGTGTGGAAAATCACATTAACTATAAACATTTTACACATTTATACATATTTTATTTTATTTTCATTTTAAACAGGTTATCTATTGTTTTATCATATAAAAACTAACAAGCTGCTTTTTGTGAAATGTTTTGCTTTAGAACAGACTGTCTTTTAAATGGCACTTATTATTATTATTATTATTATTATTATTATTATTATTATTTAATGCAGTGACATTCAGACAAATTCAAGGTGTTCAAATTCAAAAATTATGTATAATCATTTGCTCTCACATCTTATATAGCAAAATGTTAACTTAGATCTGATTGCAATGTGTCAACTTTGTACAGTCGAAGTCAAAAGTTTACATTTGCAGAATTTGCAAAATGTTACATTTTACCAAAATAAGAGGGATCATACAAAATGCATGTCATTTTTTTTTTTATTTAGTTCTGACCTGAATAATATATTTCATATAATAGACGTTTTAGAAATCCACACGAGAAAATAAGTTGAATTTATAAAAATGACCCCGTTCAAAAGTTTACATACACTTGATTCTTAATACTGTGTTGTTTCCTATAGTGTAGTATTTTTGTGTATTTGAACCTTTCCAACAATGACTGAATGATTTTGAGATCCATCTTTTCACACTGAGGACAACTGAGGGACTCATATGCAACTATTACAGAGTGGGGGGTAAAAACTTTTTGAATTTGAAGATATGGGTAAATTTGTACTTATTTTGTCTTCTGGAAAATATGCAAGTATCTTCTGTAGCTTTTGAAGGGCAGTACTAAATGCAAATAAAGATGTTATTTAGGCAAAATAAGAAAAATGCACACAACTTCATTCTGTTCAAAAGTTTTCACCCCCTGGCTCTTAATGCAAAGTGTTTCCTTCTGAAGCATCAGTGAGCGTTTGAACCTTCAGTAATAGTAATATCAGGAACAGCGGGACAACTCATTGACAATTATCACTGAGAAAAAGAAAAACAAAACACAGCTGTGGATCATTCAGGTAACAACACTGTATTAAGAATCAAGTGTATGTATACTTCTGAGTCATTTTTATAAATTCAAGTTTTTTATGTGAAATATCTTATTCAGGTCTGTACTAAACAAAAAAATAACATGCATTATTTTAGTAAAATAATTAACATTTTGCAGATTCTGCAAAGTGTATGTAAATTATTGACTTTTGAAGTGTAAAAGACATTTAAGTATTTGAGTTAAATAATGGTTTGTTCCCAACAACATTGATGTATAACTTCAGAAGACTTGAAATAGAAATGCATGGGTTCGAGGGAAAATTTGATGGTCCTTTTTTTTGTTGTTTTGGGAACTTGTCATCCCCAGTATGAAAAACAGCAGCTTCTGCATTTAGTTAAAATTGTCTGTTGTTTTCCACAGGTTGAGGGTGAGTAAATGATGACAGAGCTTTTATTTTTGTGTCAGCTTTCCCTTAAAAGTGAATCATTCAGATGTGGAAAGCACAGTTTATTCGATGTGAGTTGGTGTAGTTATTTGACCTCTTTTATTTATGCATGCTAAAGCAAAACAGCTGTAAAGCTCCACAGCAAAACTAACCCACATTTTTCTATATATAAAAAAACAGTTCACTTTATTTAGTGTTCGGCCGTGCTAACTTAAGTATGCCATGCCTTTACGATTTGGTCTCTCAGACCAATGCCCAAAATGAATATCACAAACAAACTTCCATGAAAAGTATAATATGCTTTCATGGCCACTTTAATATTCCCTCCTGGCAGCCGCAGCCAATACAGTTCCCCAACCACAAGAACTCTACACAGGGGTTCCATCCTGGCAAAAACAGAGGAGTCTTTGATTGGGGAACAGTCAGCTCCCAGCCGTCTGTTTTAACAAGAAATAGGGAAATGAGGGGAGAAATGCAGGGAATAAGAAAACGAATGTCTGTTTGGGTACAGATTAATAAGGACTCGAGGCTTCACAGGGAGCCAAGGGAAATAAAACGTGCACCCAAAGCATTCCATTCAGATGAAACCCTAAAGACTTTGTTTGGGTCAACGCAGAGCGCTTTTCAATCCGACTGAAGCTCTTAACCAGTAGCAGCACAAAAGGGAATTGATTAAATTGATTCCTTCCAAACAGGTTCCCAAAACCCCCCCGTCTGCCAATGGTGAGATAAACGGAGAGCCCTGCCCCAAACTCACGCCAATAGTTGAGCCAGAAGTTGATTTGAAAGCACCACAAAGGAAATGATTTACGTAAAGTACCAAAAATGACACCGTTTCATAATTTACTCATCCTCATAGTGTGGAACATAAAAAAGAAAGATATTTTGAAAAATGTCCCAGTTTATTTTTGCCCATACAGTGGAAGTCAGTGGGGTCCAGTGTTGTTTGGTTCCCATCATTTTTCAAAATACCTTCTTTTCGTGAGGATGATTAAAAGGATAGTTCATCCATAATTTACAGTTAAGTTAAAAAAAACTGGTGTTGTTCTTTTGGCGTATGCCCTTTTTTCTTTTTCATACCATGGAAGGAGAAATTTAAAGAAATGTCCTGCTCTCACTTGTCTATATAATTGGAGTGAACAGTGACTAGGATAAAGCTTTATTAAAAAAAAGATGCAAAAGTATCACAGATTAGCCCAATGTAAAACGTCATTCCGAACGGTGTGGAGGTGGGGTACAACGGGGCTAAAGGCACATCTTATTTCTTAAGATGTGCCTTTAGCCCCGTTAAAATGTCGTTTAAAGCACCTAAAATGTATAATTGCAGAAAATATATATACATTTGTATTGAACATTTATGTAGCAACAGATTTTGTGACAATAAATCGTACAAGTCGTTTATTTTGACCACGATCACCAGCATGTGCACCAACATGCACACAGTATTTTTTTTTTTTTTTGTCTAGGTTTAGATGTCTAAGTTAATGCTTGTTCAAAACAATCACTTTAGCAAAGTTTGTACTATTTTCTGCTTATTTTGAAAAATAAAATGATTAATTTTTGTTCAATAATATTGTCAATAAAATTTGTTAATATAGAATTTTTTTTTTAAATATAGAAGAAAAAACATTTAAAAAGTAAAGATTCTGAAAGCACTGAAGAAGATCTCATAATAATTTAATATAGATGTAACAACAAGTGATTTTTTTTATTATGATATAATATTAATGTTATTGTTTTTAAATATGATGGTTTCTTTCGAAGCATGGTGATTATCTCTAAGTATATGATATTTACCATCTGAATCTAACCATGTCGTGTCAACAAATGGAAATGTCAGCCATCTATTAATTATCATGTTAATTATTGTGCCTTTTAGATCAAGTTAGCACAGAATCAACTTGCGAAGCAGCCTGCGATCGCGTCAAAGATTGGACAAATTTGTACGTGCATCTTGAAAAGCAAATGTTTTAGAAAGTGCTTCACCACATTTTTGTGCCATCTAGTGGTTTAGAGGAAAATAATATCGAAGGCACATTGTACCCCATGGTGCCTTTAGCCCCATTGTACCCTATACGATAGGGTTTGGTGTGAAACAAAAATAATTATTTTTTGAAAATTCTGTCGTTTGTTTCTGTGCACAATTGCACGTTCATGAGGCTCTATTAGCATTGCATTTCACTCCAACTTGCCTGTGAAAAGCAAGCATTCTGAGAAATCAAAACTGTGGAAAAATGCGGGAAAAAAAACAATCCATCTACTCCCTTCTCTGAGGTCAATATATCTGTTGTGTTCATTGCAACCGTTAGCAGATGGTCATCAGACAAATTCTTGTTTTGAGATATTTCGTGATAACTCAGTGAAGAAAGTACATGGTTTTTTTTTTCAGTCTTGTATTTCATGTTATGTTTTTATGGTAACACTTTAGAATACAGTTCCGTCATTAATGAATAACTACACAGGAACAAATGACTAATGCACTATTAACATTCCAGTAACTACCATTAACTAACAAGAAACTGATTAACGAATCAGTAAGTCAGCACTCAGTTGAACGTGGTAGTTCACTATTAGCTAATCAGTTACTATTTTTTTTTTTTATATCTCCTAGAGAACAACTAAGAACTACTATATACATGTTCATAATTAAGGTAAATAATGCAAAATGTATAATTAATTCTAAAGTGAAGATCATGGTAACCCACTAGTAATGACTCAGGTATTACCAAATACTTCAGAAGGAAGTACTAACTATTACTAATTATTAGAGGCTTTCACTTCACATTTCTTAATTTTTTTTCCTTATTTGAACACCACCTGGGTGAGTAAATGATAGGTTAATTTTCATTTTTGGAAATTTTGACATTAACATTGCATGGCCACTCATTGGTTTTATCGGTGCCTTAAATGTTTTTAATGTGTTTAACTGTTAAAAACATCACTTGAGGCCATCTAGATGAACCAGAAAGCATTCCGTCTGCACATTAAATTAGGTTTGAAAAGTTTTCTTAGAAAAATAACGGTTTGGCTTACCAACATATAAAAACTGACGCTGTCTGTTTAGGTTAAAGGAGATTTGCATCAAAATATGCTCTGAGAGGAAAATATGTCACTAATATACTTGTTAAATATGCTGTTTTTGTTAAACCATTGAAGACTAAACATCAGGCACATCATATTAGGTGCGTCTTTCATCTGTTGCACGGATCTGTTTAGTCATGTCAGAATGACCTAAACAATATGTAATTTTAGATGATGGAAAATGAAGACATACCAACAACTTTGGGTAATTTCTGTCTCCTCAGAGGGATTCTGGGGAGTTTGGTGCTGATTCGACTGAATCCGCCGCAGAGGATTATTTTGGCCTTCTTGCTGTTGGTGGAGTTTTCCTGGTCAGGGCTGAAAGAGGAAGGGTGATGTTAGACCAACATTACACTGACTAGAAATGGATTGCATATTGTGGATGTGTGTTAGTGTAGATCGATTGCCTTCTAGCATAAACTGCATAGATATGATGTTCAAATGAAGAAGAAATGGAGGGATTCAATGCCTTACGGACAAACTGAGAAAAATCTAGGCTCAGTTGGTCTTACGTTCTGTAGTTTTCCAGCCATTTAGAAAAGGTGGAAAGTTTAAGAAAACAGCCGACTGTGATTTCTAGAACACGAGAGTCTTGAGTTTTCCCGACTGACTGCGGAGAACAGAAGAGGCTTTCACTTCAGCGAACTGTGAACAATTCTGATGACAGGCTTTGTTAAAAGATGATTTTTGCCAGGGGTGTAAGAACAGAGCACATTTGAGGGAGACTCAAAGGCCACATTTACACCATCTATGCAGAATATGTCTGTCAGTCTAGTTGTACAGCACCAAATACAGTGGTGTTCACACAGTTTATACAGTATGAGCAGAACCACTCTAGACTAGATGTTTAAAGCTGTTGTGTTATGAGGAAACTTTAAAGATGTGATTAATCTCGATATATATATATATATATATATTTTTTTTTTTTTTTGAGCTAATCATCATATTGTTAAATTTCTGAAGGATAATGTAACACTGAAGACTGGAGTAATGATGCTGAAAATGTAGCTTTGCATCACAGGAATTCACAATTTCTTATGATTTCTATTGCGTGACAGGGGAAAAGGCAACGAAGAAAGTCTTTTTAAAGTTTTTTTTTTAAGTTGCACTCTCGACATATATTAATCTATTACTTTTCCTACCTAATATATATCACAAAAATATGGTAAAATATCTATTTAGGAGTCTTAGACCTTTCCAACGATGTATAGTTTGTCATGATTAGATTAGGATTTATTTGTAATACAGTGAAGTAAACTTAGGAGTCCCACGTGGGAGACGGTGACAGTTAAAGGGTTAAAATTAGTACAATTTTTACTGTATTTTTGATCAAATAAATGCAACCGTGGTGAGCATAAGACCCAAACTTTCAAACTGGAGTGTGTTTGAGTTTAAAATAGTATTGAGAATTGGGGAAGGGGTATATCTTACACTCTCAATACTTTTTTTTTTTTTTTTTTTTTTTATTTAGTTACTTTTCTTTTTAAGTTTAAAAGTGTATTATGCAAGTTCTATTTTATTCAAAGTAGTTCTTCCTCATACTCGTTACTGGTTTAGCCAAGTTTTGACATCAAACTACTAAAAAAATGAAGGCATCCTATTTACAAATGATTGGAATTTATTAATATACATGTTTACCTATCAAACCTGAAGTTTATAAAGCATTTGCGAGTTCAGAGAGAGTTCTGAAAGTCCATCTTACATGCAAATTACTATTTGCTACTAAATATACTAAATATTTGTGAAAATGTCATGAATGAGGACTAATGTTTGTATTTTTCTAAAATCTGTAAATAACCTTATATAGTTGTCTTTGCATATTAAACGATTAGTTCACTTCCAGAATAAAAAATTTCCTGATAATTTAATCACCCTCATGTCATCAAAAGATGTTCATGTCTTTCTTCAGTCGTAAAGAAATGAAGGTTTTTGAGGAAAACATTCCAAGTTTTTTCTCTGTATAGTGAACAAGCATTTGTAGAAATATGTATTTTTTCTTGTTTTTTAGTAAATGACAGATTGTTTTGTTAGATAACACCCTTATTCCTCGACTGAGATAGTGTAGAGCCCTTTGAAGCTGCATTGAAACTGCAATTTGGCCTTCAACCCTTTGATTCCCATTGAAGTCTACTATATTGAGAAAAATCCTGGAATGTTTCCCTCAAAAACCTTTTTTTTTTTTCGACTGAGGAAAGAAAGACATCAACATTTTGGATGACATGGGGATGACAAAATTATCAGGAATTCTTTATTCTTTTAAACTGTAACTGGAGAAAGTATTTCAGCCTTTTTCTTCAGAAGGCTGGGACTTACTGGGAACTGGATTGTGAAACTATAGTATTGATTTCTACTTACTTGCGGTTGTTTTTGTTGCTACAGAGAAAGCAGCAGCACAGCAGAGAGAGAAGAACCACCAGCAGGAACGTCACCAGTGTTCCCGCAGCTATTACTCCCATCCGCTGATTAGGATCTAAAAGAGAAAGTGAGACAGAAGGCGAGTGTAAAGTTTGCAATTTAACACGGAACTCACATGTGTATTCAGTTGTTTCATGTAACACAGCCTTTTTCAAGAGAAATGGAGGCTGTTCAGTGGAAACATGGCAGCAGTAGGAGACCAAAGATCAAATGAGGTGTGCAGAACAAGTGAAACCTTCTTAGATGCTCAAAGTTTAAGAAATAATTGGAATCTGAAATAGGGGATAATGTATAGCACGGGACAGGATGTAAGACTATGAACACTTAGCAAATAAATAAGAATACTGAAAAAAAATATTAGACAAGAAATTAGTTAATTAGGTTAATTACAGTTCAGTGGTGAAACAATAATGCAGTGATACTGAAGATAACCTAGTTTAAAGATCTTGCAGCATGCCACAATTGACCAAATCAAGCTTTCTAGAAATCTGTGTAATAAGTTTAAATATTTATAATTAATACTAAGAATAAGTTCATGTTTTAATTTCAAAATTGAATTTATTGCTGTAGTGAAAAATACATTTATTTTATACTTATGTACTTAAAAAATACCCTGCAATAGTACTTTTAGTATACTAAACCGGTATATTTAAAGTCTGCTAATTTGGAACAGCTAATTTGTGCTTAATGCACTTTAACTGTGTGGAGGTAGTGCTGAAGTCCAACTAAAGATACATACTTAAGTCTATTTGATTGTGCTAAGTGGAACTATTGCATGTATACTTTAGGTACACTTTAAATATTTTGCATTTGAAGGCCGATATTATTTAAAGATCACCATTCTCATCAATAGTGACATTAAAACATATTTTCGGCTTAATATTAAGAAATGTACATCGTGCACAAATAGTACTCCAAATGAAGTTTAATTATAACTTTTTATAATTTTTATATCAGTAAGTTTCAAGCGATGTCAGTAAATAGGTTAACAGACTTGAACTATACTTAGTGTAAAATAAATCCATTTTAAATCTATTACTTTTTTAGCAGAGCGCACATGGCATTTCACATTAAACAGCTTTTAAATTAAGGAAAAATATACAGAAGTTAACCAAATCCGCTCATGCAAAAAGCAGATTATTTGGCACGCACGGCAAATGTTAAGGAGTTTTTAAAGAGAAATAACAGAGTGAAAATTAATGATCTTTAAAAGTACCCAGCAGAATGCTGAGCAACTGATCAATCAGAATCAAGAGCTGTGTAGTAATTTCAAATATTTTCATGTTAGATTATGTTAGATTAAACTGCTTTTAATTTTTTTTAAAATTTGCCTGCTAAAGAACATCATACAGAAATGAACCAAAATGTCCTTGCAATTGCAGTTCAAAAGTTTAAGAGCTAGCAGTTGTGTCCTGTGAGATGCAGGATGTCTGCCAGTGGCTTCTTTGCATCTGTTGCCAACAGGCATTATCACTGGAGCATAAAGTGTGGCCATTTGGCTCTTCCGTTCATAAACAAAGACAATGTTGAGACGCTTAATTTGGCACTAGTGAAAATGAAGAATTTCAGCTGTTGGATGCACCATATTTTTTTTGTCTGGATCATCCAAGGCCGGTTATTAGTTCAGTTATATATACAAAAATAATTAGTGGCCTTGGATGATCCAGACAAAAATGCATCTAACATGTTATGTAACTACTTATGTTAACTGCAAAAAAGTCCAAAAGTGAAACTTAATGTAAACCTAGATAAACAACTTGTAAACTTAATAATTAAGGGGATGTAAACTTTTGAACCGGGTGATCAGAAGTTTACATCCCCAGATTCTTAAAGGGGTCATCGGATGCCCATTTTCCACAAGTTGATATGATTCTTTAGGGTCTTAATGAAAAGTCTCTAATATACTTTGATTTAAAAAATTCTCAATGGTTTCATTCTAAGGGGTTGTTCCTTTAAATGCTAATGAGCTCTGCTCACCCCGCCCCTCTCTTCTCTCTGTGGAATGACGAGCTTGTTTACTTTAGCTGCATTTAGCCGTGTTTAGGAGCTAAACTTCCTAACTAGCACGTTATAAGGAAAGGCGATTGCAAAGATTCATTAAAAAAACGCTTATACACACTTCTGCTGTAAGTGAAGCTTGATCACGAATGATTCGCGCAAACATAGACGGATATATGTAGATCGGGAGGTGCATTCCCTTCACAAACAAATGTAATCCTCTGCATCTTCAGCGGCTCAGATGTCAGGAGTAAGTGACGACCACTATGTTCATTATTACATCCAGCAACACAACACCTCAATCGCTCAATCAGAGATATTCTTGTCTAACTTACATCCCTGCACCAGCATCAAGACAATGGAGGTGGCACTGTTACAGCTGGTCTGAGGTAAGACACTCATGTCAATCAACTATCGTGGGAGCGGCCTCTGTCTGTGTGACGGCACACCGACAGGCATCTGAGAACGGCTCGATTTGAAAAAGGGGATATTATGTTTACAGCTAAATTAAAAACTACTGCGTGGACTTTTATCATTGTAGGGTACATTTGTACATACACTGCCAACACACATTAATGTTCAAACAACATGAAAAAGTGAAGTTTGCATCCGAATACCCCTTTAAAACTGTGTTGTTACCTGAATGATCCACAGCTGGATTTTTTTTGTTCACGAGTCCCATGTTTGTCTTAAATAGTTAAACTTCCCGCAGAAAAATCCTTTATATCCCACAAATTATTTGGTTTTCCAGCATTTTTGTGTATTTGAACCCTTTCCAACGATGACTTGTTTGGTTTTGAGATGCATCTTTTCACACTGAGGACAACTGAGGGACTCATATGCAACTATTACAGAAGGTTCAAACGCTCAATGATGCTCCAGAAGGAAAAACCATGTATTAAGAGCCAGGGGTGAAAACTTTTGAACAGAATGGAGATATGTACATGTCTGACTCTGACAGAAGAACACGATGGCTAACTATCCCTTTCCTCTTTGACTTTAACCCTGAAAATAGTTATGAGATATGATATGTGCATAAGAAGGAATTGGTCATTTAAATCTTCAAATCCAACAAGTTTTCAACCCCCCAGCTCTTAATGCATTGTTTTTCCTTCTGAAGCATCAGTGAGTGTTTGAACCTTCTGTAATAGTTGCATATGAGTCTCTCAGCTGTCCTTAGTGTGAAAAGATGGCTCTCAAAATCATACAGTCATTGTTGGAAAGGGTTCAAATAAATAAAATGCTGGAAAACCAAAGATTTTGGACCTAAAAAAAAAAAAAAAAACAGCAGCCAGTTTAACTGTTCAGGACAAACAAGGGACTCATGAACAACTATCACTAAACAAACAAAAACTTCTTAGAGACACGCAGCTTTTCACTTCACAAGACATTAATTGGTGGGCTAGATTACTTGTGGATTCTGTGATGTTTTTATCAGCTGTTTGGATTCTGACGGCACCCATTCACTGCAGAGGATCCATTGGTGAGTAAGTGACGCAATGTTACATTTCTCCAAATCTGTTCTGATGAAGAAACAAACTTCTACAGTTTGGATGGCCTGAGGGTGAGTTTCAGCAAATGTTCATTTTTAAATTAACTATTAATTTTATTCCCCTCATAATACTACTTGTGTAAACATTTGCTTCTCAAAAACCAACTGAAAACACTTAAAGCATAACAACTGATGACAACCTATTTGACTCTTTGATTTGTACTGTAGATTCAGTCTGGGTGTAGTGTGGGGTGTGGGCACATCCACACATGTCCTGAAAGCGCAGCTGCGTTCGAGGAAGGCCTCATTGAGGTCGGCCACGGTGACATCATTACTGCCTTTACTTGGGTCCCTGTGAAACCTCTGCTGACCCACACCTTTCCTCATTACTGTCTCTCTCTCTCTCTCTCTCTTCCTGTAGTATTTCTCTCAGCTGTGTGAAACAACCTCGGCTCTCACTAACTCGACCAGCAGGCAGGAAAAGAGCCAAAAAACACAGCCGTAAAAATAAGACACCACTCTGGAAACACCATCAGGGCCGCCATGTTAAACTGCTGCTGTCTACTGCAGTGACCTACATAGTGAGGACTACGCAGACATGTTACCAATAGCAACTGTGTTTTTATTTGCCTGCACAACAAGTTCCTCATAGATTTTTGAAGAAAAACGAATTATTTTTAATTCTGGAATAGAAGATTATACTGCATTAAAGTTAATGAACTTTATAAATGCACTCCTAGAGTGAAGAGTAGTAAGTAATGACTTGAATTTTGTGTCTGTGTCTCACGCAAAGCAATCAAATTCCTTTGACAAGCCCACAAATCATATGTACTGCCAAAAATACATCTATGTTTTTTATCAGCATCCTAGCTGACAATTTTATGTTCTGGGAATGTTAGGAAAATGTTTTTATTAGGTTTTGAGTGATTTTAAGTGTGATTTTCCGTGATTATTCAAATAGTTTGGAAAACAGCATTTTTTTTTTTGTAAAAATATATTAAGTTTGATAAAATAAATGTATAATACAATCAGACTTGTTTTCAGAGAATATAACATGGAAATAAATGTATTTTACTTATCCCATTGTAATATATTTAGTACTGTTTTAAGCATAAACCTTACAAAATGTTTGCTTAACAAGACAAAAATTACTTGTGAGTGGGGTAAGAAAAATATGGTAACACTTTACTTAAAACTTTTATATAAAATGCAAAAGTAATTATAATGCATTAATTATGCCTTGTAATACATCTTTTAATGCGTTGTATGATCCCAATTATTGAATCCACAGTTATACTACATAGACTACCAGTCAAAAGATTTTTAATGTTTTTTTTTGAATATATTTTAAAATGTAATTTATTCCTGTGATCAAAGCTAAATTTTCAGCATCATTACTCCAGTCTTCAGTGTCACACGATCCTTCAGAAATCATTCTAATATCAAGAAACTTTTTTATTTTTATCAGTATTTAAAACAGTTGAGTACCTTTTTCAGGATTCTTTGATGAATAGAAACATACAAAGATCAGCATTTATTTGAAATAAGCTTTTGTAACATTGTAAACTATACCATTTAAAAGCTTGGAGTCAATATATATTTTTATTTTTTTTTATTTTTTGAGTAAAGAAAATATAGAAATGTATAATTTTATTATTTAGCAAAGAAGCTTTAAATTGATGAAAAGTGATGATAAAGACATTTATAATGTTACAAAAGATTGCTATTTTAGATAAATGTTGTTCTTCTGAAATATCTATTCATCATAGAAACCTGAAAAAATTCTTCTCAGCTGTTTTTTTTTTTTTTTGAGCAAA
Organism: Labeo rohita; assembly: GCF_022985175.1. Taxonomy (NCBI): domain Eukaryota; kingdom Metazoa; phylum Chordata; class Actinopteri; order Cypriniformes; family Cyprinidae; genus Labeo; species Labeo rohita. The sequence continues at coordinate 40,400,429 of NC_066873.1, forward strand.
TCAGAATATTAGAATGATTTCTGAAGGAACATGCAACTGGAGTAATGATGCAAAAAAAAAAAAATCAGCTTTTAAATTACAGGAATAAGTCACATTTAAAAAAAAAAATGTCTAATGCATTAAAACACGACAAACAAACCTTCATATGTACCTTCAATACATTTTAACTTGTTTACAATTTTTAAGAAAAGATATAATGCATTAGAACATACATTGTGAATACCTTTACATATTTTATATTTAAAGGCTTTAGATAAAATACATTTGATTATAGATACATACTCTGAGAACGAGTCTTCTTGTTAAGATATTTTAATGGAAAACAAAAGACTTTAATGTGAACTACTTTTAATGTGTTTTTTTCGTCCTGTTTGGAACTTTGCATTTTTGTGGGAAAAATAACCTTTTTGCGCACCATTGACGAAAACAGTTTAGCCTGGAAAAATCAGGGTGGCTGTAATACAAAGTGTATAATGATCATGACGTGGTGTCATGCTGCATTTGTTGTATTTAAACACATTTCGTTCCACCTTTATTAACCGACGTTCAAAAGGTTGAATCTTAAGTTGACCTTGGCGTCAACTGGGCAGCTGCCCCCCCCTTCCTTTTTAACGTCATGGAAAATATGACTGATGTTGGACCCCACAAGTATGTCTCAACACTTTAGGAGTTCTTCTGTGTCTCCATAGCAAATGACATAACAGAAAGCTTAAGAAATTGCATTTGCTTTTCCCAAATGACAAATGGGAAGGGTTTCTTACATAAGTTGCAGGCTCCTGACACTGGGTTGCAGTTCCTGTCGTGACATGGACAGTCCTGGGCGCAGTTCACTCCGAACTGACCGAACTCGCAGGTCAGGTTGCAGCTAAAATGATGAGAAATACAAAGATCACATACAGAAACACTGATGAAATTAATCAATACAAGCATAGTGTACACAGCAACAGGAGTTTCCAGTGAAAATGGAACAAGGCCGTTTGGGGAATTACAGGGAATTATGCTGATTTTATAAATGCAAGAACAGGGAAGAGGAATTTAGCACTTGCAATGTATGAAACAAGAACAGTCTCATTTAAAGACACAGAACTGAAACCGGCAAAAATAAAGTGTCTTTTTGAGAAAAAAAAGGAGTTTTAAGTAAAAATGGATTCTATTTTAATGTGTTCTTTGATCTTGTCTTTCAGATCTTCGATCAAGTGATGTTTCATCAAAGGTATGATATGATTCAAGTGCAGTTTGTCATCAATATTAGCATTTTTTCAATAATATTTAATATTTAGTGATTGGTCTTACTTGACAAATCTGATCAAGTGAAAAGAAGGAACATTTTGCGTTTCAGAATGCAGATGTTACAAGGATGTCATTGGCCTTTTTAAATCTGAAGGCTAAATTCCAACAATTTAATTTAATTATTTAATTTTTCACTATCACTCAAAAGTTTGAGGTCAGTAGGATTTTTTTTTTTTTTTAAATGTGATTAATATTTGTATTCAGAACGGATGCATTAAATTGATCAAAAGTGACAGTAAAGACATTTAAAATGTTTTTTTTTTATTATTGTTTTAAGAAATAAATGGAAATCTTATTCTATAAAGATGTCTGCTTCAATTAACTTCTATATTTTTAACTTTCTGTTCATCAAAGAAAAAAATATTAAAGTAGCACAACTATTTACAACATTGAAAATAATATGTAATGTTTCTTAATCTGCATATTAGAATGATTTCTAAAGGATCATGTGATACTAAAAAGCCAGATTTGCCATTACAGAAATATTTTATTTTAATAAAAATAAAAATGTTGATACGAAAATAGACTGAAATTGTCTTTTGTATAAAGTTAAAGTGAAATCTGAACATTTACAGTCCGGCAATTGTAATTAGAGTTGCAAATGCTTCCCTTCTGTTATAAGGGCAAAGATGTGCTTTTCCTCACAAAATAAATATTTATCATTGAATTTATGTCTGCCCCGAGTATTATGTCTGGCACATTTAACCATTTTAGGGTCCTATTTAGCACACTGCAATCTGTTTAAAGGTTAACTCATCTTTAAAACATTTAGGATGACTCTTTGTTGTTTCTGTGATTCATTCGTTAATGAAAACAGGCTTTAGATATCAAGATGACCTTAATTTGTGCATGACTCAGATGTGACTTACTATGTCCCATAGAAGCCAGGGTCACAGAGACACTCTCCTGTGGCAAAATGGCAGTCTCCATTAAAACAATGGCTGCAGTCCTTTTCACAGTTTTCTCCATAGGTGCCGTTAGGACAGCGCACCTCACAGCTGAATACAGAGAGAGATACAAAGAGAAGGAGATTATACAACTGGTCAACTCAAAGACTATTTTATCTCAATGAAAATACTTAAAGGAGAAGTTCACTTCCAGAACAAAGATTTACAGATAATTTACTCACCCCCTTGTCATCCAAGACGTTCATGTCTTTCTTTCTGTAGTCGTAACGAAATTGCTTTCTGAAGCAAACATTTCAGGATTTTTATCCATATAGTGGACTTCAGTGGTGCCCGAAAGTTTGAATTTCCAAAATGCAGTTGAAATGCAACTTTAAAGGGTTCCCAGCCAAGGATGGGATAAGGGTCTTATTTAGCAAAACTATCTGTCATTTTCGAAACAAATTTACAATTTATATACTTTTTAACCTCAAATGCTCATTTTGTGAACTCTGCATTCCGGGTCAAGACAGTTAGGGTATGTCAAAACTCCCATCTAATTTTTTTCTCCAACTTCAAAATTGTCCTACATTGCTGCAGAAGTACCAACCCAGTGTTTATAAAGTGAACACGCAAGGAGGGTCAAACACTGTTACAAATAAAGGTAAAACAGCGATGTAGGATGATTTTTAAGTTGGAGGAGAAAATGAGCTGGGAGGTTTTCTACATACCCTAACTATCATGAACCGGATTACACAGGGTTCACAGAGCTAGACAAGACGAGTGTTTAAAAAGGTTAAAAAGTGTATAAATTGTCAATTTTTTAAGAAAATAACTGATCGTTTCACTAGAAAAGACCCTTCTTCCTCAGCTGGGATCATTTAGAGCCCTTTCAAGCTGCATTTAAACTGCGTTTTGGAAGTTCAAACTCGGGGCACCATAGAAGTCCACTATATAAAGAAAAATTCTAATTTTTTTTCTTTACGACTGGAGAAAGAAAGACATGAACATCTTGGATGTCAAGGGGGTGAGTAAATGATCTGTAAATGTTTGTTCTAGAAGTAAACTTCTTTAAGGAGCAACATATGAAAACTTTCAAAGGTGAATTCACTTAAACATTTTGTACGCTTCCACTTTTGTGTATATTTTATTGCAAAAACCTTGTCTTATCCCCTAATCACATGCAATTTAGTTTAATCAAGCTGGTTTACTGCACCATTATAATTCTCTTAACTACCAATATTAGTATTATAGGTTGTGCTTTATTATAGTATAAAAAAATACTATTTGCCTGCAATTAGCCATTTTATTATTTTTTTTAAATTTAGGTATTAACATTTACACACCATGTTTAAAAGTTTAGGATAACTTTTTTTTTATTTAAATGCAGTTTAGACTTTTCATTCAGCTAATATAACAAAATATAATATAATATTATAATATAATATAAAAAAAATTACTGTTTTAAATAAATTAGTAAAACAAAAAAGTCAAGTGTTTTCATTGATTATAATAATGATGTGGATGGAGTAATGATGCTGAAACTCCACCTTTGCATCACAGGAAGAAATTACATTTTAAAATGTATTAAAATAGAAAACGGTTATTTTAAATTACAAGAATATTTCACAATTTTACTGTTTTTGATCACAAAAATGCAGACTTGCTGCAGCACAAGAGATTCTTTCAAAAACATTAAAACATCTTACCAACCAAAAATGTTTGAATGATCCTGTATAGATGTATAAATGCTTTTATGTACTTCTATTTATGTTTTTATTATTATTATTTGATTTGCATAATTTCTTTAGTGAAGTGGCTAAAACAATGCAGGTCAATTCCCCCCTCACTTTTGTTTTTGTTTCATTAACAGTAATTTTTTATAACAGCTGGCTACAGTGGCCAAGGATCCATACCGATCTCCAATCCAGCCGGGATTGCAGTGGGAACACTTCCCGTTGATGCGGTTGCAGTAGTGACCGTCTTTGCATGGCGGACACTGATCCTTACAGTTCTCTCCGAAGTAACCCTCCTTACACATCTGATCACATTTTGTCCCATTCCAGCCGCTCTCACACGTTTCACAGTGACCCTCCGTCACCTTACAGGGCTGCTGGCCTTTACAGTGGCCACACCTGCATCAACAGAAACAAGAAAAGAATGGATGGTTCAGGGACAGTCAAAACCAGAATATACCAAAAATGGTTTTCTTACTCCAGTACAAATAAGCATTCTTAAATCAAGGTACAATTACTTGAGAAATAAAATGACTAGATATTATGTCTTGTTTTCAAATCAAAATTAAGTGAGTTTGTTTAAAACAAGAAAATATCTGAAAATCAAATTAATTCAAATGAGAAAACAAGATTATTTTTCTCACCCCACTGGAAGTTTATATATATATAGAAGACAATATATCTTATAAATACCTCATTTTGCTTTTCAGGTAAATGTATATTAAGATTTTTACATTTACATTTTTATTGCAACTACCAAAAATATGCCTTTTTTTAAACAATGCTGTTATTCCAAAAAAATTAAGAAAATATAAAGCTCCGAACATCAATATTCTGTAAACAGATTATTATTATGTTTTTAATTTTTAATCTGAATTAATTTTTTTTCTGGATTTTTTGATAAATAATAGAAAATTCAAAATAACACCATTTATTAAAAAAAAAAAAAGTAATATTATACATATCTGTACTGTGACTTTTGATCAATTTAATTCATTAATTTCTTTCCTTTTTTATTTTCTTATTAATTAATTTCTTTCCCTTTTTTTAATATTACCCCTTTGAATGGTAGTACAGCTTTTATATGGTAGTACATCACAATTTTCAACAAAAAATTTTAAGCAGCAAAACTTTTTCAGCATTGATAATAAAATGAAATGTTTCTTGAGGAATAAATCAGCATATTACAATGATTTCTGAAGGCTCATGTGATGAACACTAGAGTAATAACGCTGAAAATTCAGCTTTGCATCATAAAAATAAATGACATTTTAAAATATTTCAAAATAGAAAATAGTTATTTTAAATTGTAACAATATTTCACAATATTACTGTATTTTGATTAAACAAATGCATCCATAGTAAGCATAAGAGACTTCAAGTACTGTATATAATTGTTTCCTCACTTGATTCTGCAGTTCTGTCCATAGAACCCAGCTGGACACGGCTCCCGGCATAGCTTTCCTCTGTATCCGGGTTTACAGGTACACGATCCATCCACAGGGTTACACTTCCCGTTGGCGCACTGACAGTGCCGTTCACAGCGCTGACCCCAGAGCCTCTCCCTGCACTGACATCGGCCCGTAAACTGCTCACAAGGCGAGTTGTTGCACGCACACTGAGTGCCGCAGTTACGGGTAAACCAGCCAGGGTTGCAGATGCACCGGCCCGTGTTCTGGTCGCACACTGAGTTGATGCTACAGTAGCAATTGTTGTTGCACTGCGGCCCCCAGTAACCGGCATGGCAGGTGCATTTCCCCGTCTCCTGATCACATTTCCCTTTCTGACAGTTGCAGGGCTTCTCACAGTTCTCACCCCAGCGGTTTGGGTAGCACGTGCACTTCCCAGTCACGTCGTCGCATTTACCATTAGGGTGGCACGTACACATGCCCTTGCAGTCGGGACCCCAGAACTGAGCAGGACACTCTGGAGCAGTCAGGAAAAAAAGGTTGTTGTTTACAGGATCAGAGCAAAAGAAAAAATTATTTTTTCCGGGTTGTTGTTAAAGTTTAGTAGGTATAAGTTTATTTATATAGCACATTGCATATACAATGTCAAAGTGCTTTACATATAAAAGGAAATAAAAGTAATCATAAAAAACAATCACAACAATAAAAACAATGAATTTAAACATTTTAAAATTATTTAAAAAATATTTATTTATAATGAATTCAGTTTTTAGACAATATTTTATGTTGATTATAAAACTGATTACTCAGTTAAAATTGTTCTTTGATAAAATATATTTACATAGATATATTTTCTACCCATATAATTTTGGCCATATATAAATATATATTTTAAAAAGCATTTAAAAAATGTATTTTCTTGCCACAGAAATACATTTAGAAATATATTTTGGTATATGATGGTTGAAACGAATATATCAAAATATATTTAAAATATATTGTTACGATCCTCGCATCTGCGCGATTCGCTTTGTGTATGTGCATGTGCTTATGTGTATGTTGTGTGGTTGATGAACTTGGAGTCAGCTGATAAAAGGGCGGCGTTTTCGAAACATGGCGAGCTCATTTTTAAGCATGTGCGTCGTAGCGTGTGGAGCTCTGGATTCCAGTGCTACAACGGATCACTGATCGTTTTCTTTTGATTTGTTTAGTGTCCGCATTCTGTTAACTTATATTGTATAAGATCTATTCTGTGGTTCGAGTTACAACCCGAACCCTAGTTTGTTTTGGAGGACATTTGTTTAGTTTGCTTGAGTTTTTGGAGCGTAGGGGTGACCTGCCCTTTTATTTTTTGAATTGTTTTTGCGATGTGTTTTCGTTTAGGGAGTAAGGGAAGTTATCTGTAATTTTATTTTCTTTATTTACAGGTTATTTATATGACTTTATTTTCTATTGGATTTTGTTTGTTATTTTGGCCTTGGGTCACCCTGAAACCATTGCTCCATTTCTTTATATAAATATATTTTCTTATCTATTTTCATTAATAAATGATTTAACTTTATGGTTTTGTGTTTTGGTGATCTGTTGTATCTGGAATCCCGTCACTTACATGCGCACGCGCATCCAACCCCTAGACAACGGGTCGTAACAATATTCATAAATAGATTTCATTGAGCTTCACTGTTTGCAACATATATTCAGCATACATTTTGAATATATTTTGGCCACAAAACAATTTTATTTCGTTTTTTTGCCATATACTGAATATACACTACCATTCAAAAGTTTGGGGATTTTTTTTTTTATGTTTTTAAAAGAAGTCTCCTATGTGCACCAAGGCTGCATTTATTTGATAAAAAATACAGTAAAGACAGTACTATATTTATATATTATACTACAGTTGCAGTGGGATATATACTACAGTTATATATTGCAAAATTTTAAAACAACTGCTTTAATATTTAATATGCTTTATATGTTTTAATTTAAAATATAATTTATTCCTGTAATTTTTTTTAGCATCATTACTCCAGTCTTCAGTGTCACATGATCCTTTAGAAATCATTGGTATGCTATTTTGGCAATCATGAAACATTTCCTATTATTGTTGTTGTTGTTTCTGCGGTTTAATATTTTGTGGAATTTGTAATACAATTTTTTTTTTCAGGAAACTTTAATGAATAGAAAGTTCAAACTAAAAATGTCCATACTGTCACTTTTGATATATATTGAATATTAATTCAATGCACCCTTGCTGAATAAATTATTAATTTCTTAAAAAAGCTTCTAACCCCAAACTTTTGAATAGGAGTGAACTGAAATGAATATTATTGATTCAAGTGGCCTTGCTTCCATCATTAGAATTGAAATGTCATTTCATAGGTGAAGGAATGTTATGAAAGATTATGAATGCTTATGATATTTCTAATTAATTTAAGAGACATATTTAAATCATGTCAGTTGGGCCAATTTTGAAGTTGTTTTGTCTTTGAAGTCTGAAATTAGTTGCTAGTGTTAACAACACTTTTACTCTTTTACTCTTAAAAGTAAAGGTTCCAAAAAGGTATTTTTGCAGTTATGCCACAGAAGAACCATTTTTGGTTCCCCAAAGAACATTTCAGTGAACAGTTCCTACAAAAGAACCATTTTGAAGAACATTTTAAAAATCTAAAGAACCTTATTCGACTATAAAGAACCTTTTCTGCATTTGAAAGGTTCCATGGATGTTCAAGGTTCTTCATGGAACCATTAATGCCAATAAAGAACCTTTATTTTATAGAGTGTACAAGCCTTCAAAAGAAGAATTTGGAGTGGAATGCATTGAAAGATTTGACTGATTTGGGACATTTTTTTAAGAGCATTGTATTGGACAAAACAAAATCCATTTACCTGGAATAATGTAAATTTGAAATGGATATATTTGTAAAATGTATCTAAATTAGCATATTGACCTTAAAGCTAACTTGTGTGGTGCAAAAGAAAAAAAAAATTAAAATAACTTAATGAACTCACTTGTGTCACAACTTGCTCCAAAATATCCATGACGACAGCGGCATTCGTTTGGTCGGACACACACCTCGTTTTCATTACAAGTGAAGTTGCCTTCACAGAGAGCTGAGGGGACAAGCACATAATCAAGATATCAATCAAGTACGGTGACACTTAGGAAATGATCTAACATACAGGAAATGACACTTACGTGTTAAACACTCTTCGCCTTGCTGCGCCCATCCGCTGCAACACGTAAACCCTGTTGACCTAAAGAGATAAGATGACAAATCAAGATCAAACTAAGTGCACTGGTTTATTAGTTAAGGAATATTCAATCTATATAACATTTAGCTGCTATCTGAAAGAACAGCTAATCATTACACATTTGCGTCAGCATGTTCTGCAAATGCCTTGACCAAAGTTTCAACCGTCCATGAAACTGGCTCGTAAGGAATATTGCAAATGTCTGGATGCCATCTGTAGCTTCTCCTGAGCTTCACAAGCGCAGATGTTTCAGATAGCGAACATACACTGACTCGCATCCCGTCGCACAAACACAAGCGCAAGCATTCATTCCATTCTCCACCCTCGTGTCGACAGCAGTCATGTGAACCAGACGTGCTGTTTGAAGCCATAACTTTGTTGCATCGTTGGATGACTGACTGGATCCAAAATAAGGCCTGATTTGATTAGTAATTCAAATGTCCTTCATTAGGCCAGTAAGTTAGTCTAATAAACAGTCTGGATCTGATACATGGAAAAAAGCTTTGAAATAGCTTAACACAAAAAATTGTGTCATTAATTATTCACCCTCATGTCGTTCCAAACCCAAAAGGCCTTTATTCATTGTTAGTACAAAAATTAATATAAATAAATGTATATTATATATATATATATATATATATATAATATACATTTATTTATGTATATGTATTTTTTTGTGGGCCTTTTTCCATTTTTCTTTGACAGTGGAGAGAGGCAGGGAGGTGGGATTCAAACTCGGGACAGGTAGTAAGGACATCAGTGGTTCAGCCTTAAACATGGACTATTTTAATGATGTCCTTACTACCTTTCTAGGCGTTGAATGTGATAGAATGCGGTCTATGCAGGGTCAGAAAGCTCTCGGATTTCATCAAAAGTATCGTAATTTTTGTTCTGAAGATAAACAAAGGTCTTATGGGTTTGGAATGACATGAAGGTGAGTAATTAATGACAGAATTTCATTTTTGGGTGAACTATCCCTTTAAATGCAGCATTTTATTTTAAATCCAAAATACAAAATGTCTGTATTCATTCACAAAAAATATTTTAATGGTGTTCTTACTACCTTTCTGGGCCTTGAATGTGGTAGAATGTGGTGTATGCAGGGTCAGAAAGCTCTCGGATTATATCAAAAATATCTTAATTTGTAAAGATAAACAAAGGTCTTATAGGATGAGTAATTAATGTCAGAATTCTCATTTTTGGGTGAACTATCTCTTTAAATGCAGATGTTCTTCTAAATCCAAAATATAAAACGGTTATACTTATTCACAAAAAACCCCCCAAAGAACTCTCAATCTCATTTGCAGTTCTTCACGCACCAATTTTGAATATATTTTCAGTGATTAATGACTTAAATTTGGTTCACTTTGCTCACATCTTATCTTACGGCTTTAGAAGAAGTGAAATATAGTGCATGAGTCATATGCATCTTCTTTGTGTTCCACAGAGGAAAGAAAGTCATACGGGTTTGGAACGACATGAGTGTGAGTAAATGGTGACAGAATATTCTTTCTTTTTTTTTTTTTTTTTTTTTTGCATGAATTGCTCTTTTAATCCATCACATATGATCCCGCTGGAATTTTGCATGTGTCTGCGGTGGATGTTTTATTCAAAGCATCTCACAACAGGCCTGCTGCAGCAACATGCCTTTCTTTGACAGGAAATGATGGGAGGGATGAGTCTGAGACACATTAAGGACCTGAAATGAACCCATGTCTCCCATGTGAGCACCCCAGCACAATGTTTATGAAGGTTTCAGCATGTTTGTAGACTAATATACTACTGTTCAAAGGTTTGGGTTAGTTTTATTTTAAACAAAATGAATAGTTTATTCAGCGAGGAGACATTTAAATTTATCAAAAGTGACACTAAATATATGTGACCCTTGACCACAAAACCAGTCATAAGTAGCACGGGTATATTTGTAGCAATAGCCAAAAATACATTGTGTGGGTCAAAATCATCATTTTTTCTTTTATGACAAAAATCATTAGGATATTAAGTAAAGATCAAGTTCCAGGAAGATATTTTGTAAATTTCCTACTGTAAATGTATCAAAACTTAATTTTTGATTAGTAATATGCATTGCTAAGAACTTCATTTGGAGAAATTCAAAGGCAATTTTCTCAATGTTTTGAATTTTTTTTTTTTTTTTTTTTTGCACCCTCAGATTTTCAAATAGTTGTATCTCAGCCAAATATTGTCTTAACAAATCATACATCAATAGAAATCCTATTTATTCAGCTTTCAGATGATGTATAAATCTTAATTTAAAAAAAAAATACCATTATGACTGGTTTTGTGGTCCAGGGTCACGTATTTCAAATTACTTTCCAATGACAAATTATTTCAAATAAAAACTGTTCCTTTGGACTTTAAACTGAATTATGTACTCATTTTTAAATTAACACTTTTATAAGATACATTAAATTGATCAAAAGTGTCAGTAAAAAATCTATTTATTATTTAACATTATAATAAATGTTTCTTGAGCATCAGTTAGTAATTAGTATGATTTCTGAAGGATCACGTGACACTGAAGAATGGAGTAATGATGCTGAAAATTCAGCTTTTTCATAACAGGAATAAATTATATTTTAAAATATATTAAAGTAGAAAAACATTATTTTAAATTGTAATAATATTACTGTTTTAACTGCATTTTTGATCAAATAAATGCAGCCTTGGAGAGTGTAAAACACCTTTTAAAAACATTTTACTGACCTCAAACTTTTGAACTGTAGTGTATATCAAGTGATCCAATGGAAAATATGTGTAAGTGCAGTTTCGAGACTCTCTAACATTCCATGTATGATAAACAAAATTATCTTACTCCTACTCTTCTTTAAACCTTTCAAATTATCCCTGCTATCTCTACTTCAAGTGGCTTCCCCTTAAAAATTTAATACTTTCTAAGTGCTCCTTGGATATAAGACATATGCCGCCCCTCATATTCCTCCACATGTGACCCCAGAGAGGCCTTGTCCACACTTTGGCTTCCTCTGAAGCGTGGGGGCCGCTCTCTGCCTTCAGTCAGAGTTTGTTTAGCCTATGTGTGCGTGTCTTAGCCAGACATGATCTACACCGCAGCCCTGACTTCTCTGCTCTGTGTCAAACCCAGCATACGCACCACAGCCAGAACGTGGAGCTAGGACCGCAGATGAAAGCTTAAACAAATGGAAATTGAGCATCAGTCAACAGCTGGGGGGCCAAACTTGATTCAGCAACAATACAGTCCTGTGTGGAAATTCTGAGCAATTTTGTAAAGCGATCGTGAACTTCCTCTCAACGTCTGTGGTTGGTGAGAATCTCTGTTTGTGAGAATACACACTAGATCGTATCTGGTGGTTTCCATTCTGATCTCAAGTACAGCGATAGCCATCTGGAGCCAGTAATCACAAAGTAAACAAACTTTTAAACAACTGGGTAAACCATTCAGCGCCTAACACTGCTAGTAAAATTCCCCTAAAATGCTTGGCATGACGAAATACAACATGATTTTGAGACAGACTGTATACGCACATCTAAATCCAGCTGTTTTGTGTAACATATAGTGCTCATGCCTCTCGTAAGGTCATATTTTGTATGATTACAGTATTTGATCACTGAACAAGTTTGGGCAAGTGACACTTATATGTCGGTCAGGCCAATTTATTAACCGGTTACATATTATGACTAAGTTTACCATGCTCAGTTCAAAGTATTATTGCATATAAGCTTAATTAGCACAGATATATTTGTATCAAAAGCCAAAAATACATTGTATGGGTCAAAATTAGCGATTTTTCTTTTATGCCAAAAATTATTAGGATATTAAGTAACGATCATGTTCCATTTTGAAAACGTCTTACTGTAAATATATCAATACTTAATTTTTGATTAGTTATATGCATTGCTAAGAACTACACTTGGACAAAGGTGATTTTCTCAATATTTAGATTGTTTTGCACCCTCACATTCCAGATTTTCAAATAGTTGTTCTTGGCCAAATATTGTTCTATCCTAACAAACCATACAACAATGGAAAGCTTATTTATTCAGCTTTCAGCTGATGTATAAATCTCAATTTTGAAAAACTGACCCTTTTGAATGGTTTTGTGGTCCATGGTTACATATTGTGTTAAATAAATGGCCATTCAATTTCAGCAAATAAAGTATAGTTCAAAAGTTTGAGGTAAGTGCTTTTATTTTTAGCAAAGATGCATTATTAATTGATTATTGATCAAAAGTGACAATAAAGGCAGTCATAATGTTGCAAAATATTTCTGTTTCGAATAAATGAAAGAATAAAAGAATCCTGTATGCCAGTGTCCACCACAATATTAAGCAGCACAACTGTTTTCAACATCGATAATAGGAAATGTTACTTGAGCAGCAAATCAGCATATTAGAGTGATTTGTGAAGGATCATGTGACTCTGAAGACTGGAGTGATGATGCTGAAAATTCAGCTTTGCATCTTAGGAGTCAATTACATTTTCTGACGTGTAGTTTAAAGCAGATGACCTGCAGAAGGTTTGATTAAGAAGGTGATTTCTGCTTTAGCATTTTAGACGAGACTATATTTGTTTGTAAGTGTTTTGATTTGTGATTTGATAGATCTATGTGGACATCAGCATTGATTAAGACTGTGGTGAGCCTTCTATATCCATTCTTAAAAGGATAATTGACCCAAGAATGAAAGTTGTGTTGTCGTTTACTCATCCTTATGTTATTTTCCTGTTGAACAAACAGGAAAAATGTTAGTAGCCAAATAGTTACTGGTAGCCATTGACTTCCATAGTATTATGGAAGTCAGTGGATACCAGCTGATTCCACATTCTTTAAAATACCTTATTTTGTGTTCAGCAGATGAAAGAAACTTTGGAGGGTGAGTAAATGTTGCCAGAATTTTCATTTTTGGGCGAACTGGCAGTTTAATGAAATGTAGGTCATACAGTATGTTGTGGGTAGATGATGCACCCTTGATGACCTCTGCGTTTAGATTAGAGTTTACAATCTGTATTGACTGTGGAACTGTACAGTTCTTGTTTTTTTTTTTCCTGTTTCAAACTATTAAATGAGTGGAGTACAGTAAACAAAGACTGTTACAAGACCTTTAATGTAGAATGATGCTTGTTTTTGTACTTTTAAGTTAATATAAACATTTGTATGCACTTTAAGAAGTATTTTATTGCCAATTAATAGTTGTTTTTGTTTTTCATAGGCTTTTATACAATGTGTTAACTGTGCCACGACTTCAGCGGTTCAAGTGCTTGAGTATTTGGTGTCGCCCCCTATCCCTCAGTGTGTGCCAGTGACCCAGATGTGAAACAGGATGACTGACACACATCAGATTCAAATCATTTGCCATTTGGAACATCAAAAACAACTTTAGTAAAGTTACTAAACACTTATTTCTGTGCACTTTCATATATATTATGATTCATTAGTGATGTAACAATCAGAAATAAACAATTTGGGTCTATATTTAACTTTAAAAATAAAGATTAATGAAAAGATCTGTCATTTCACAACTTTTAATTTAATACACCTCTTCATGTTCTTGACTGCTTTCTTGGAGCTCACAGAAATGCTGTTTAATTGCAATTAATTGCTGGTGCATTAAATAAACTTTGATTTAACAATATTTGATTTTCACACCTATTCACATAAGGCCTTTGTACTTGAGTGAAATCATGCATTGCGTCTACTATAGAATCAGAAGACATTAATGCTTCTTTTATGTCTTTTCCCCCCTAGAAGTTATTCATCCGACTTACCCTGGAATTTTGCACACGTTCCTACCCTTTGGATTGAGCTCTTGGCTGAAAACAGGACACAAGCATAGAAGCAAAAGCACTAAAACCGCTAAAGTGCCCTTCAGATCCATGGTAGAAGAAACAGCATCTCTCCATGCGCCTCTTCTGCTCAGCATTCCTTTTCTTTACAATCTCTAGAAGTTCAGATGGGTTAATCTGTAAGTCTCAAAACCGTCGACTTCAATCGTTTGAAAGTTATTTTATCCGTAAAGTCAGACTCCAAAGGTTGAGGCAGCGGAGAGAAAAGAGGAGGAGAGGGCGCACAGACGTTATAAAACCAAAGTGTTATTCCCTCCGTCCAGCCCCAGTTCCTGAGAACTTCTGCTTTTATTGTGCGCTCCAAACACTGGTGGATGTAACTGGTGCATTGCTGGAAACTTCTGACACCCTGATACTCCCAATTGTCCGCTATTATTTCCAAAGTGCAGATTTTCAGAGAGGATATGCTGCTTCAGAACGTGTCAAGAAAAAAAGCGCTGCAAAACTTTATGTGCGTCCATTTTGGAAAAGAAACGGGAACTTTAAAACGGATCGTTGTTCTCTTTTCAGAGGGGAAATTCCTAATTAGTGATCCTATCTCTGGCTCTGGCTCTTGGGAATTCGGTGCGCCTGCTCTCTTTGGCGTGCAGCGGTTTCCCAAATTCTGACCGAAACCACCCGAGCAGCTCCTCATCGAGTGGGTGTGACTATAGTGTATATGCTTAGGACTTAACCATGGACCCATCCAGCCCCCCTTACTAACCCCGTCAACATGTCCGCATTATTTGCGCGTGCGCACACAAGCGTACCTATGTAGTAGACTTTTGGGTAACAATTTTTGGTATTTCCTATAAGGTTCTCTTTGTAAAATGTTTATGAAGCTGTTCATAATTGACTAATAATTCCTTTACAAATGCACTATAAATGATAAGCAGTTATAAATGCGAGAATAAAAAGAGTGATTTTAACGCAATACCTGCCCAATAGTGAGCCATTTCTAACTCACGTGTTATAATGCTCCATAAATGTATTTATTAGTGCTGTGCAACGATTAATCGCGATTAATCGCATCCAAAATAAACGTTTTCGTTTTTGTTTACATACACAAAGTGTTTGTGTGTGTACTGTGTGTTTATTATGTATATATGAATACACACATACAGTATATATATGAAAATATTTACATGTATATTTTTTATTGATATAATTAATAATATATCTAAATATATTTAAACATATTTTTCTGAAATATATACATGCATGTATGTGTATTTATATATACATAATAAATATACACAGAACACACACGTTATGTAAACAAAACGTTTTTGACTATATTGTTATTTTTGATGTGATTAATTGCGATTAATCGTTGCACAACACTAATATTTATTCATACTTACTATATCATATACATAACCACATATGATGCCTATCCACAGCAGTGATTAAAAACTGATGTATTTTGTTTATCAAGATGAAATTATCAAACTACATTAAGGTTCACATGTAACTAAAAATAAAGTTTGATAATTTTATATCAATAAACAGAAGATATCAGTTTGCATACGCTGCTGCGGATAGTCATCGTGAACTTCTGGTAAGCAACAGTAAGAAAAGTGATGTGAGTCATAAGATACAAATGAGAAAAAACCACAAATACAACACCCTTCAGTCTGGCTGTAGAAGTTTAATTATGCTGCGTCAAGAAATAAATCAGGAATCTGGATTGGAGTGAAAAAAGTATGAATAAATAAATTTATTAAGCATTTATAACTTGAGTTAGAAATGGCTCACTATTTGTAAATGAGTTATAAGTCATTTATGAATTCCTTTATGAACCTTTTTACAAAAGGAACCTTAATGTAAAGTGTTACCGACTTCAGTTGTTTTATATAATATAATAACTACAACTTAACAATAATTATAACCACTGAAAGATAAATATTGTCATTTGAGAAGATAATAAACAAAAAGAAGTAAATAGATTAGTTTTGTGTTAATCACCTGAGAACGTCCCAGTTTAGGCCAGTATTATACAAATACTGTTATAGGCCCACATACACTACCAGTCAAAAGTTTTTGAGCAGTAAGTTCTCATCTGCTCACCAGGCCTGAAGAAATTATAGAAAGTAATACTTTTATTTAGCAAGGATGCTTTAAGTTGATGACAAGTGATGATAAAGACATTTAGATTGTTACAAAAGATTTCTATTTCATATAAATGCTGTTCTACTGAACTTTCTATTCATCAGAGAAACCTAAAAAAAAATCTACTCAGCTGTTTTCAACATAATAATAATAATAAATATTTTCTGAGCAGCAGTTAGAATATTTGAATGATTTCTGAAGGATCATATGACTGGAGTAATGATGCTAAAAAGTCAGCTTTGAAATCAAAGGAATAACTTGTATTTTAAAACTAAACTGTTTTTGTTGTATTTTGCATCAAATAAATGCAGGCTTAGTCGGCGGAAGAAACTTGTCAAAACCAACCAGCTGATTAAAAAAGATCAGTCTAGCATGTTGGCAGCTTTTTAAATAAAAATCTTCAGTGTAAATTTTTATTTAAAAAGCTGCCAACATGCTAGACTGATCTTTTTTAATCAGCTGGTTGGTTTTGACAGGTTTCATATTATTTGTGTGGACAGCCAAACAAATACACACGGGGTTATTGCGTAGTGATCTTTAGATTGACCCATCCACTTTGCAGCCTTTATACATACACTTTTAAAATTTGTAGTATTATTTCTTTTGTACATTATAGTATATGGACATAAACGTTTGCAGTTTGAATAGTAACAAAATGTATTTATTTTTAGACATCTCCAGAAGTTTTGTCAGTTTAGCTAATTAATTTATTCTGTCTTGTAAAAGTAAATGAGGCCTACTTTAACAATGCAACGGCTCCCCCCTCTGTTAACTTCATGGAACGTGCAAAACAAACTTTTACGTCACGTACGTCACAAACACAACTGCAACAACAAAATTAAACGACAAAGATAGTAACAAGATATTTAAATAAAATCCTCGTTGTGTTTTTTTCTGCATTATCTAAATCCACATTACTACATATATTGCATTTATAACCATATATTGCAAGTTTATCTAAACTAATTTGTACATTTATGCACATCTCGTAATTATAAAACTGTAACGTTTCTGTTACGAATCGTTTATGCAACAGCATCCCTTTTATGGCATCACACGCGCGTATTACGTTAGTAAACAAAAACGTCACGGCATTTGGACCAATCATTCGGCCCGGATTTGAATATGGGCGGGACCCCACAGGTAGCGTTAAATAATGTGCTCAAGGACATGGTGGTTTTCAAAATCAGCAGGAGATCTTTTTGTATTATAAAGTGTCTGTACTGAAGTCTTGAACTGATGTCTATCCGCAAAACTTTACCTGCCTTTGGGCTTGCGACGTTTGACAGAAATATTAGGAGTTTTGTGATCTCCACTCGCCATCGTCGGAATGTGCAAGCGTTACATTCAACCAAAACAAACACAAACGAGGAGGCTTCTGACAGCAGACAGCATGTATCTTTCAGTAACAAGATCTCCATTGACTTTGAACAGACCAAAGAAGCCTACAAGAGCAAAGACACTCTTGAGTTACTCAGAAGCTTGGTGGTTTTCAAACTGTGCTCCTATGACATCCTGGTTGATAATAATAAAGAGGTATGTGATGTTTTTTTTTAATGCTTACATAGTTTATTCATACAATATTAACTAAAAAGGACAGACATCCTGTTCTAGCATGTACTGTATATGATAAACGTTTATGTTTCTGTCTGGAATTACTTCTGTGGCATTGTCCCGGGTGATTGACAGGAATGGCATCTTGCCAGGGTGAAGTCATGTGGTTAGTGTGTAGAATTACTAGAGTCAAGATTACTGGCAAGGACAGAATGAACCTCAGACATATGCAAGCCTGTCTGACCTTTACGCAACCTTTACAGACTTTAGAGACCCCACATCCAGATGTTCAAAACACTCAAAGCGCTCTCAAAAAATAAGAATTTTTAATTATTATATAGCAGCTTATATTTATTATAGTACAGACTAAACATTTTCAATAGTTTACACAACCTTTCACTGATTCACTGATTTTTTATTTTTTTTTTGAAAGAAATTAATACTTTTAATCAGCAAGGATGCATTAATTTGGTCAAACCTGACATAACTCTCTTGTTTTGATGTCTATTTCTGTCTCCTACAGATAATTGATCTTAGCAGAAAGTTGTTGGGACAGAAGACGTTTGAGCAGTTTATGAAGATGACGTTCTACGGTCAGTTTGTGGCAGGTGAGGACCATCAGTCCATCAGGCCTGTAGTGCAGAAGAACCAAGCGTTTGGAGTGGGAGCTGTGCTGGATTATAGTGTAGAAGAGGATCTCTCACAGGAAGAGGCTGAGAGAAAAGAGATGGAGTAAGTGCTCTCTTGTACTTCTGCTTCCAACATCCACAAACTACTGTGTTTAAGCTGCTTCAATCGATCGTTGGTACCAGGGTGACTGATAAGGTTGGTGAGCAATTTAACAAAATGTAGAGTCTATAGTGTAGATAGGAGAATGTTACTCAAGACATTCAGCATATTTATAATTTTATTTTATGATATATAGATAGGTGGATAGATATTGTTTTATTCATCAATGATGCATTAATTTGGTCAAAAGTAACCGAAACTTTTGTAACAACGTAAAAGTCTTTACTATTTCAAATTGAAAAATCATGTGACAGAAAATTCAACTTTGCCATCACAGGAATAAATTAATTAAACTGTATATATATATATATATATATATTTTGACTGTATGTACCGTTGAAGTCAAAAGTTTACATACACCTTGCAGAATCTGCAAAATGTGAATTATTTTACTAAAATAAGAGGGATCATACAAAATGCATGTTATTTTTTATTAAGTACAGACCTGAATAAGATATTTCGCATAAAGGATGTTATGTATAGTCCACAAAAGAAAATAGTACTTAAATTTATAAAAATTACCCTGTTCAAAAGATAACATAAGCTTGATTCTTAATACTGTGTTGTCACCTGAATGATCCACAGCTGTGGTTTTTTATTTTTTTTTTAGTGGTAGTTTAGTGGTAGTTGTTCATAAGTCCCTTGTTTGTCCTGAACAGTTGTCCTGCCTGCTGGTCCTCAGAAAAATCCTTCAGGACCCACAAATTCTTTGGTTTTTCAGCATTTTTGTGTATTCGAACATTTTCCAACAATGACTGTATCATTTTGAGATCCATCTTTTCATACTGAGGACAACTGAGGGACTCATATGCAACTATTACAGAAGCACAATGCATTAAGAGCCGGAGGGTGAAACCTTTTCGAATTTGAAGGTCAGGGTAAATTTAACTTATTTTGTCTTTTGGGAAACATGTAAGTATCTTCTGTAGCCTCTGAAGGGCAGTACTAAATGAAAAAAATATGATATTTAGGCAAAATAAGAAAAATGTACACATCTTCATTCTGTTCAAAAGTTTTCACCCCTGGCTTTTAAGGCATAGTTTTTCCTTCTGAAGCATCAGTGAGTGTTTGAACCTTCTGTCATAGTTGCATATGAGTCCCTCAGTTGTCCTCGGTGTGAAAAGATGAATCTCAAAATCATACAGTCATTGTTGGAAGGGTCCAAACACACAAAAAGGCTGAGAAAACAGAATTTGTGAGACCCGGAGGATTTTTCTGATCAGTTTAACTGTCCAGGACAAACAAGGGACTCATGAACAACTATCAATAAACAACAACAACAAAAAAAACATAGCTGTGGATCATTCAGGTAACAACACAGTATCAAGCGAGTGGGGTCATTTTTATAAACTCTATAAAACTATAAAACTTATTTTCTCTTGTGGACTATATGTAAACGTCTTTTATGTGAAATATCTTATTCAGGTCCGTACTAAATAAAAATGAACATGCATTTTGTATGATCCCTCTTATTTTGGTAAAATAATTCACATTTTGCAGATTCTGCAAGGTGTATGTAAACTTTTGTCTTCAACTGTATATATAAAGCATCTGCAGTGCTTTAAAAGCTGGTAAGGTTTGTGAGCAATTTAACAAAATACACATTTTGCTCAAGACATTCAGCTGAACATTTAGCTAGTCTGCAGGTATTTATTTGCAGAATGCATGAGCTAGACCTGACCAATTAAGAGCCAAATAAATAAATCAGTGATATAGATCACACCATGTATAAGATCGGAATATAAATGAGCTCAATTATTTTGCTCCATAGAGCAATAGTGGTTCATTTGCTTAATTTAAAGCTGCTAATTAAGAACTTTTGCTCTCCTAATATCAACCTACTGTTTTGGGCAATTAGTTCAGTTGAATCCTTAAGTGTTTGGAAAACTTTCAGACTTTTAGACCCTCCTAGTTGGCTTGTTGGCAAATTCTTTCAGTCTGAATTTGTCTGAAAAGACCTGCTTTGCATCACACTAACTACTTTTTGGTAGAGGGCCTGGAGGTTAATGGCCGTGCTGTGATTTGTGCTCATGTGGAGTGCCTACAGAAATAGACTGAGATTTGATCTGCTGTCACAGATGTAAACAAAGAGCCGATATCTTATTGGTTGTTTCGGTCAAGGCCCATTGTTTCTGATTAGCTTATGTTGAGGGTATCAACACACTCACTTTTAAGGAATTTTGTCTCGTGGTACACATACATGTACAGAGTTGCTCTCTATTTCCACAACAGCTTATGTTTTCTAGTACTTTATGCTATGTTGTCATATCAGTAGGGTATTTTTGTTTTTGCTTCTCTAGGGCAAACATCACTATTAATATTTCATGTATCTAGGGTTAGTAATTTGAACAAATCTCCATGAATTATTGGGGAGAGGGGGTGTCTGACCCCCCTAAATGAAAAAATCCTGAACTTTTTTTTGTTGGTCAGAACATTGAGATCGTCCCAAATATATTTATTTTTTTATATTTATATTAAAAAATTGTAAATATGTAAATTTGGATATAATATATATATATATATATATATATATATATATATATATATATATATATATATATATATTCATTATCAATAAATATGTACATTTGTGTGTATATTACAAAAATGTTTATATAAATATGTGTATGTGTGTGTGTGTGTGTGTGTGTGTGTGTGTGTGTATATATATATATTCTGTGCAGTTTATTATAGTGCTTCAGCTTAAACTTATTTCAGTTATTTGCCAAGGCATCATTTCTAATCATTTTTAATTTTTCCTCTGATATTTATTTCAGCTGTATTTTATTTTATTATTTATTTTATTATTATTAGCAATAATTAACTATATTAATATCCATTATCAATAAATGTGTACATTTGTGCGTATATTAAATAATATGTATATATATATATATATATATGTATATATGTGTGTGTGTGTGTATATATATATATATATATATATATATATATATATATATATATATATATATATATATATATATATATGTGCTATATATATATTATAGTGCTTCAGCTTATTTTAAATTAAATTACATTTATTTATTTATAGTGCTAGGCAATATTTAATCTCAATTAATCGCATCCAATATAAATGTTTTTGTGTACATAATATATGTGTGTATGTTTATATTGTGTATATATAAATACGCACACATGCATGTATATATTGAAGTCAAATGTTGTTTATATACTAATTATATTTATATATAATATAAATTATATGATTTCTATTTTTTTTTTTTTTTTTTTACATAAAATACGTAAGTAACTAAATCTGGTACAAAGCATCTCTTCTCTTATAAATGAAAAATTAATGAATGAATTATAAGTTTTAGTTTCAGTTTTAGGAGCAATAACAATAATATAATTATCAATAATTAACAGTAATTATCCTGTTCGCAAACTGATTTTGTCTTCTTGTAATGCCCTAGCAACCACCCAACACATATTCAATTTTCCTAATAAGATTAAAAATATGCTCTCAAATGTAATTTATTTCCTGTTTGTCAGCATTATTGGAACATTTACACACACTGTTTGGCAAATAGCAGGCGGTTTTCATTTCATGCGATTTGTTGTATATTAATTGCCGTCTGGGCTAGTTGGAAATGCAGTTTGCGGCCTGTATGTCTACTTCTTAATAATCCCGAAGGTAACTTTTTGTCATTCATCCTGACCTGCAACCGAACCTGTGACCTTTCTGTTATCAGCCCAGGTCCTTAACCATTAGCTTCACCTACATTTCAACAGCTGTGTCGACGTTATGACATTTGATTAAAAAATGTCTTCATTTGTTCTTGCCATTGACCTTTTGGAAATTACAGAGAGGCAGTGCTGTCCCCGAGGGTCTCCCGCTGGAAATATAAATGAAATGTATTGCCTGAATACTGAGAGAAAGAGAGGGAGAATAAGACAGAGATATAGATGATATTGCCATTTGGATTATGAGGAAAAGCCAGTGATACAGAGTGAGATCCAATAAATGGACTTCTCCTCCACATCACTGCTCTCATTTCTGAACGCAGCTGTCAGAGGTCTGAGCAATTTTATAGGCGTCCCTCCTCAGATTACTCTGTGGCTATGAAGTGCAGTTCTCTCCGTCGCCTGAGAGGGGCGCTAAATCACCACGATCGCTCGCCTCACAGACCAAATGAGCTGAAATGGAGCGTTTATTGGAAATGCTCTTTACAACCACAGAGGACCCTGGCTGGTCACTGGCTAATAAAAGCTAATTTATGTTCGTGATGTGTGTTTTAGAGCCTCTGCCCCTATCAATATTGCATTAACATCCACCCCAATGGATCCTGTAATGCTGTTATACAGAATAGAGTGCTCAGCTTGGCTTTTCTGCATTATCAAGGGTGTGATAGCGGGAGAATGCTGGAGGATGTGGCATTTGAGTAGGCTGCCATCTAATATGCAGGAACCCAGGGCTGATCATTCCTTGAGTTCTCAGACGCCGTTCTTGCCACGTATCATTTTGTATGAAAAAGCTGGTATTGTTAAGTCTTGGTTTGTTGCAGACAGCCATTATTATAATAACATCTATCGGTCCACTCTAATTGACTTGGATGTATTGATTTTACGAATTGTCTGCTATGTAACATTCAGCCGTCTGTCCAAGACAGTTCCACGAAATCTCTGTGCTTGAATCACAACAGAATAAATAAATATAAATTAATTTTACATTTATCACATGCTGATTTCTCATATAGATAGATAGATAACGATATGTGAATATACATGGGTCAAAGATGTTAAGACAAAAAAAGAAATTTGAGATTTATGTCCATAGAAAACACATTAAATGTAGGTAAAATGTCTACTTTTAAGGTTTCAAATAAGCTTTTGTAAAATAAAATGTTAAAATTTGGTTGAAATAATGTTACATTGTCATTCAGTGTAACAATATTTGTATAAAAATTCAAACAACATGCTTATTCTGACTTGTACATATTAAAATATATAAAATAAAAGAATATTACATTTTATTGTGTTTTAAATTGGTAAAAAATTCTTACTGACAAATGGGCAAAACCTAGGATAATGGCAACTTTAATTTGCTTGTTCAGTTTATTTTAATTTAATTTAATTTAATTTAAATGTTCATCTAATAGATATCAATTCACTTTTGTTCCAGAGGCTATTCGTTTTTACAATTTAAAGTTTTAGCAAGTTTTTTTAAATTTATTTATTTATTTTTCTTCTTCTTCTTTTTGTATTGTCTATGTGATATATTATGTTTGTCTTCAGTTTGTTATATGATGCTACTGCCCTACTTTAATTGCCCCTCATGGGATTAATAAAGTTATTATTATAAAAAAAAATAGTGATATAATAAAATTAAAAATGTAGAATTACAGAAAGTAATTCATCTTTTAATATGTCATAAATTGATTTTTGCTGTAAATATGCCTGACAAGATTGTTAGACTGAATGACATTTAAGTGTTCTGGAAATTAGGGAAAAATGTATATTTATTTTTTCCTTAGATAAAAAACAAAAACAAAAATGCAATTAAATAAAACAGAAAACTTTTTATTTATTTATTTATTTATTTATTTTTTTATTTTATTTGGAAAAACAACAACAATTTAAAGCAGTATTACACTTATAGTTTTTATGCTTAAACCCTTTTTCGTCTTTGGCCCACATACATGAATAATAATTATTTTTTATTTTAATAATTGTTAATAAGTATTAGTAAATATTTAAAAATTCATTGTTATCGACAATTTCACAAAATCTTTGTGCTTGAATCAGAAAATGTTTAAATAAATAAATGATTTTTTTACACAGACACACACACAGATAGATGTAGATATTATTATAGATATTATTTATACCAGTATATTTGCCTAAATCATATATGCATACAATATGTATTCATAATAGTTATTATTCATTATTATATAAATATGATGTTTCTTATTGATAATACATCTCTTTTCTTTTGCATTTATATTCAGTTGCTACATGTTGAGAAATAGACCTATCACTTCAAAATTTTCCTTTAAAAATAATGGAAAGATTTCAGATCCTGGTAAAAAACTGGCAACTGTCTTTCTCATATGTTGCATGTATAACAGTTTTTTGTTTAGCTGCAGGCTGAGGCATTAACTGCGCACTTTAAGTCTGGAAAGGCTCGAGTCTGTCCGCTAATGACCCCATCAACATCTCAACATTCCTTCCTGTTGGAACATTACAGACGTCAAAACATTGTCTCCACTGAGCCGCCCCATGCAGCGAATCCTCGGCTGTGGGGGTGGATGAGGAAGAGCAGAGGCGTTGGTGTGAGTGCCGTTCGAAGGATGTGGAGATCACAGGAGCTCAATCTAAACAAATCAGTGCCCCGTGTGGCTGTGTAACCTTTGAGTTGGTTTGAATGCCGTCAGTGTAGTACAGCAGAGAGTTTAAACGCATGCAGGTATAAGCATAGACATCAAGCGCGAGTCTGTGTGTGACTCTTAAGTGCTGACCCTGAAATATAGAAGGGAAACAAATAGCAGAAGTGCACCACAGTAAAGTGACTTCATAGCAGCCTCTGCAGTTATTATTGATCCCTCTCTACAGAAACTGCTGTTTCTTCATTTTGTTGGCTAAAGGTCTCTAAAAAGACCTAAAGAACAAGTAGCTGGTTTCATTAGTCCCCTGTTTTATTAAAAATGTCAATGTCTCTCTTTTTGTTGATAGATCTTGCATGTCTACATTAGAGAAAGAAAGCCCTGGTGAGTATCTGCACCCTTTTAACAGTTCAGTTTATTTATAATATCAAAGCAAAAGGTCGAAATTTTTTTCAACATTGTTTTCAGGAGCTGACCACCGAGAGACGTTCACAGCCCGTCGGAAGTTCGGCAATCGGCATGAAGCCGTGACGAGCGCTCGTACTTATTTCTATGCCGATGAGGCGAAATGCGACCAGCACATGGAGACTTTTCTGAAATGCATCAAAGCCTCAGGTAACAGACCGTCTAGAAAAGCTGATTAGTAATTAACTTTGGAATTGGAGTCAGTTTACAAGCAAAACAACAGCCAAAAAGTAGGGCACTTTCCATGAATAGGATGTAAAGTAGGGTCTAAAACCTCAATTTTATTTCTTTGACCTTCATATAATGTTAATTGGCAACAACTAAATATTATATGATCTGTTTCTTTTTCATTTTACATGAGTTTACTGCAATTTGAATGTCTGTCTGAAACAGTGCTTCACAGCTTTTTTTGACTCAAAGGCTCCCAATTATCCTGTAAAAATTTCATCTACTTGCTTTTAATCTTTTTTTTTTTTTTTTTTGAAAACTGAAAAACAAACAGGAATAATAGTTATTATGGGTAAATAAATAATTAAATAGTATTATTTAGCATTTTCATTAAGTTAGATTATATAAATGTAGTAATATTATTAATATTAATTGGTTTAAAAATATTTATTTACTTAATTGTTATTTAATAATATATATATATATATATTTTTTTTTTGCTATTTAAATAAGCAAGTTAATACAACTTATTTTTAATTTCAGTGGCATTTAGTTATTTTAAAAAAGGAACAATATACATGACTAAACATTAAAAAATGTGTAAGTTTACCTGACTTAGTCATAGGCAGAAAAGGAAAAAAGAAAGTAAAATCACATTAATCTGTAGACACTGTCTAATGATGTTACTTTTTCAGTGTCAATAATATATGTAGAGTCCAGAAGTTATAATGTATGTAGGTCAAATGATTGTTTAAGATGAGGTTTGCCAGAAATATAGCAAAATACACAAGCCATGTATTGTGAGATGATGGCTATTTATTTGACAGTACCAGTTTTGAGGGGTCAGGGTTTTCAGAATCTGTTCATAACAGTACACAATACAAAGCTGTGCTATATTATATGAGTTTGTGTCATTCAATATGGCACATGTTCATAGACAAGACTTACATGAGAGTGTATAACTCATTAACATGTTTAGATTTTGGTATCTTAATAGCATATGATGCCTTTTTCAAATGCAGAGCAAGTTTTAAAACACTAATACTCCTAAGTAAACAGCACAGTCTTGCAATAAGTTGATTTTTCTGTAACATTGTGTTCAGGCTTCTTTCAAACCTCTGAAGTTTATGCCTCCTTTAAAAAAAATAACGAGACACCAAAATGTACTCTATTCATGGAGGGTGATGCAAACTTTTATCCTGTTATTCGTTTAATCCTTGTTGTGTGCTATGCAGATTATTTGTGTGTATTTTTAGTGCATGTGTAAGATTGCCAAGAATGCATGGAAGCCGACCAACTTTTGAAAGCATTTATATTTGTGAATGCTCATGCAGCTCAAGTTTTCCATTATGCCAGCACTATTGGAGAAACACCCATTGTAATACAGTGGCAACACTAAGTATAACTGCATAGAATTCATTCAGGTTCCTGGAAAATTGCTCCTAAAAAAGGCAGTTTCACTTTCATTGCTGCAGTTACCTCTAAAATAACTCTAAAAGAAAATCACCTGCCTGCTCAGGTGGAAGTTCTGAAGACGGTTTCTCGGCTATTAAGATGACTGCCTTGGGGCGACCACAATTCCTGGTAAGACTGAGGTTCAGGCAGGGTTCATTCATCAGAAAACACGGGTTAAAATCCGTCACCCTGGTGAACTAAACAGGCTCCTCATCCTTCCCTCGGGCGTCTGTAGCTCCAGTTCTCCGAGGTGCTGGTGAAATGGAGACGCTTTTTCAGTTTCCTGGCTGCCAAGCAGGGGAAAGATGGCGTGGAGGTGCTCGAGCAGAAACTGGATCAAGAGCAATTGCAGGTACGCATTGGGTTCAATATGCGGCCAAATGCACAGATCAACCAACACTAAAGCTTGTTTAATACTGCAATAGACTGTAAGGCAGCTGTAACAAATATGACCTACAGCAAGCAACTGGAGGCTAGATTGGAACGACTGTACAATATGAGCTGCTTTCATTTTAATGGCAAAATGTAATTAACATGACAATAAATAATTAAGCAGTCTTTCAGCAGACACTTGTATCCAAAGCTACTTACACTAGATATTTATACATAATTATTTCCACTTTAACCTGAGTAGAGGTTTTACTTAAAGGTATAGTTTGCCTAAAAATGAAAATCTCCTTAAAATTTACTCACCTTCTGGCCATTCAGTGTGTGGATGAGTTTCTTCATCAGAACAGATTTGGAGAAATTTAGCATTACATCAGTTGATCACGAATGGATCCTCTGCAGTGAATGGGTGCCGTCAGAATGAGAGTTTAAACAGCTCATAAAAACATCACAATAATCCACAAGTAATTCACACCATCAATTAATGTTTTGTAAGGTGAAAACGTGCATGTTTGTAATAAACCTGTCCATTTTTAAGATGTTTTTAACCTCAAACCATTGCTTCTGTCATCTATATTATTACTTTCTCTAGGGAAAAAGTTGTCTTGTCTGAATCAAGAGAGAAATATGCACAGATTAAGCAGACATTTTTCAGCAGATTTTCATCTTTTGGGTGATACTACATGAGTTGACCCTTGCAAGGTTCAAATTTACAAACTTGCACCCTTTAATAGTTCAAATTTTTACCACATAATTTGTTACCACATTTTACCACATTACTACATAATGACCAATATGTCATTGAAAACATAAGCATATTTGATCTTTTTTTTTATTTTTTTATTCAAGCTGAAAAAACTGCAGCACTCATATATGATATGCACATCCGCATATTCAAACATTTGGAGGATTTTGAGCAAATGGTGTGCATTATAGTAGTACATCAATAATGAAAATCCTGTTTTTTTGTTTTCTCTTTTGAGACAGCAAAAGAAATTCTTACGTTCGACCCTCTTATTTTTTTCTTATTCAAAATGTGACTGTTTTTGCTGTACTTTGGATCAAATAAATGCAGGCTTTGTACTTCTTTAACAAAACATTAAAAATCTTACTGTTCAAAAACTTCTGACTAGTAGTCATTATTAGCTCAAAACGTTTGCATATGCAGATGTGCACATAATATGTGAGAGCTACAGGTTTTATTTTACCTTGAATTTTGGGACTGTTTCAGTGTAGTGCACAAGTCACATGAAATAGTGTTATTTTTTTGTAATTTTTGGAGAGTAAAGGCCCATTCACACAATGGACGATAACCATAATGATAAGGTAGGGCTGGCCGATATGGCAAAAAATTAAAATAGAACATTTGACCGATTCTCGGTTTTTAACTAGTCAACTTGAAAATGTAACTACAACGTGATTCAAATAACTTTTTCTTTATTAACCTTCTAGTAAAAGAAAATTCTATTCCAAGTGCAACACATGAAGTTATCAACATGATGTTAATGTTAAACAAATCACTTGTTAAATATCTTTGCAGAAAAGATGCATGAACTACAGCTATGTCTTGTACAAACCTGTCTTATATTATGTGTTCAGAAATAATACAAGGAAAATGCTTTAAAAAAGTCAAAAGTCAAGGTAATTCAAAGTCAAAATGACTGAAGGTATAACACCAGTAGACTATTATAAACTCTAAATCTTCTATAAAAACAATGAACAGCAGCTTTCAGCCTGTTACCATGCTGCAAACATGAAATATCAGACATACAGTAATAGTTCATCACAGGTTTTTTATTCAGTTGTGCTGCTTTTCCATAGTTTTTTTCTATATAAACATGGACGCATTTGACTGTTGCACTTGTGTCTCATGCATGAAACAGCATTATGAAAACGTGGCCCTCGAGTTAAAAGAACTTCCATCTTCTTGCTTGTTTTTCCTATTCCTCTGTCCACGTCGCATCTGTGTCAACACAAAAGCACATTCTGTGTGAATGGCGCCTAGCAATGTGAGCGGCTAATCACGTGCGCCGACATGCGGTTGGATCATTCTTTTCACGTTACTGTTTTCATTGGCATATTGTCAGTGTCTAATTCTACAGTTTGGTAATATTTCTATTCAAAATTGCAATGTCTTGATTTCTAAAAAATTAATTGTAGCAAAACATTAAATTTAAATTAATCTATAAAATCTGGGAAAAAAAATCTCAATGTTATTTTTTTTTCTTAAACACTGAAAGTGGCAGACAACAATACTGCAGCATGCAGTAAACAATGAACGTCACGAACTATCATCGTTTTGGTGTGAACGGGCCTTAAGAACTGTAACTGTTTTCAAGAATAAATCACTTTGTGTTCTTTGGAACACAAAAGCCCCAGCGGGTTAGTTCTGGGTGAGCTCTCCTTTTAATCTTGCAGTCTTTTTGGACTGTTTGGTGTGATGAATGAAAATGTGTGTGTTTTCTTTGCAGACATGTCTAGCCAGTCTGGGAGCTCAAGGCAACATTCAGAGCTGCTTTTCTGATGGACGACTGCACTCATCAGGGTGAGAAACACCCGTTTCCCGTAGCTGTTCTGACACTCAGACTTGTAAATCTTCTCAATCAATGGTAGACAATGAAGTTATCTTATGAACTGAGGAGAGCTACTCAAGGACTTCCAGAGGTGCTCCATTACTCTGCTTGACCCCCTCGAGTCAACTAAACCCCTGAGTAACTAAACTCATCTAAGAGCACTTTGCACTGCAGAATCGACCAGTTCTGTAACGATGCATGTAAATCGTTTGATGTTTAAGAATCATTGTTTGTGACAAGCTGTTCAAACGTAAATGCTATACTTTATTTGTTCCCCAAAGAGTGGTGGACATTCTGGACTGGAACCGTCTGATCGACGAGAGAATGAAGATATCTGATCTACTGGTTGTCCCAAACCTGCAGGTAGGCAGACAGCAAGAAATAGATACCTAAACCACAGCATAAATTAAGAGGGTAATCGATTTCTCATGGTCTAATTCGTTCTGTAAACACTGCAAAAGCCCCTTCGCAGTTTTGAGTTTTTCCCAGGTAATTTAATTATGAAGTCCTGCCTGAAATTTTGCCTGTGAGAGAAGCAAGAAGCTTCCATCGCAAGTACAGAAAATAGTCTTAATTTTTTGCATAACTTAAAGGTGTGACTTTAAGGTGAAAGTGTAATTTCACTTTAGAAATTTTACATTCACTTTGCAAATACACATTAATGTGCATTTTCACCAATTATGAAAATTCATTATTTATTTTCCCTGGGGATATTTTTGCAAGCAAAACAAACAAGAGGCTTCCATCACAAACATAGAAAATGGTCTCAGTGTGTTTTTGTTGCATAATTTAAAGGTGACTTAAAGTTGATTGTGTAGTTATGGCATAAAAATAATATTATATATTTTTTTCTGAACAAAATTGGACTAGTGCTTTTCTGTGCAAAATGTACAGCCACAATGGAAAGGTGTTGTGGGTAATTTTCTGGGCATTGCTATGCAATTGCTAATGAATAAATTGGGATATCATTTAAAGTGCTAATAATAAAAAAAATGAAAATAAACTAAAATTGAAAACAAAAAAATTGCACCTACACCACGAGTCAAATGATTTTTGACATTAAGACATTAAGTCTCTTCTGCTCACCAAGTCTGCATTTATTTGATCCAAAGTACAACAAAAACAGTAAAATTCTGAAATATATTTACTATTTAAAATAACTGTTTTCTATTTGAATATGTTTTAAAAGTAATTTTTCCTATAATTTCAAAGCAGAATTTTTAGCATCATTACTCCAGTCACATGATCCTTCAGAAATCATTCTAATATTCTGAACTGCTGCTCAAACATTAAAAAAACACAACATTATTTATTTATTTATTTATTATTATTATTATAATTATTATTATTATTATTATTATGTTGAATAGAATTGTTAAATATAACAGATTTTTTCAGGTTTTTTTGATGAATAGAAAGCTCAGAAGAACAGCATTTACCTGAAATAGAAAGCTTTTGTAACATTATAAATGTCTTTATCACTTTTGATCAATTTAAAGCATCCTTGCTGAATAAAAGCATTAATTTCTATAATTTCTGTATAATTTCTATATACTGACTCCAAGCTTTTGAATGGTATAGTGTATAATGTTACAAAAGCTTTTTATTTCAGATAAATGCTGATCTTTGATATTTCTATTCATCAAAGAATCCTGAAAAAAATGTACTCAACAGTTTTTAATAATAATAATAATTTTAATAATTTTAATAAATAATTTTGAACAGCAAATCAGTATATTAGAATGATTTCTGAAGGATCATGTCACACGGAAGACTGGAGTAAAGATGCTGAAAATGTAGCTTTGATCACAGGAATAATTTACATTTTAAAACATATTTAAATAGAAAGCAGTTATTTTAAATACATATTCACAATACTACTGCTTTTGCTGTATTTTGGATCAAATAAATGCAGGCTTGGTGAGCAGAAGAGACTTCTACAAAAAATGCTTAAAATCTTACTGTCCAAAATCTTTGATTGATAGTGTACATAATATAAATATATAAATATAAAGAAAATTATTGCATAATAAACTGGAATTGGTGAGGGTAATATAATACAGAAAGTTGCACCCTCTACCTGAAAGATCTCTGTTCAATAATTCAAAACTCTCTGTAAAAAAACACAACAACAGACCTTAAATAGTAATCATTAGTAGTAAGATTTACTTCCCAAACAAAAAATGCTCCCATATGCATTTGAATTCAGAACCTTCCCTTTTGTATTTATTTTTTGGACAGACTGGTCGGTTGGAGCCTCTTCTGTCCAAGTTCACTGAGGAAGAGGAAAGGCAGCTGAAAAGAATGCTCCAGCGACTGGACATCTTGGCTAAGGTGTGTTCATTGGCAGTGTTCCTCTTATATTTCTCCTGTGGTATTCATGCGGAGTGGCAGAAGGTCATGGTCTAACAGACAGTCATGGATGAAGAATGTAACAGAGATCGATTTTGAGAAAGCCTTCAGCAGAGTGTGGAGGTTAGAGAGCTGTTCCGCCCCATCGACCGAGGAACGTGTATCGGGTTTATGTCCCACTGTGAAAGGCCGCTGGTACAAGCAGGACAAGCTGTGTGATTCACAGTAGACTCAAGACTTCCTGTTTTTCAGCCTGAAAGTACCAAATCAAACGAAGTTTGGAGATTTCATGTAATAGTTTCTCCAAATTGGTTACCTGGAGAATACAAACACAAGTTTTTTACAAGTTGAAACTGTGACCCAGTGGATTTCACTTGCTTTTTTTTTTTTTTTTATTTATCAAGGATGCGTTCATTTTATCAAAATTGACAGTAAAGACATTTATAATGTTGCAAAAGATTTCTATTTTAAATAAATGCTGTTCTTATGAACTCTTTTTAACCAAAAAAAAAAAAAAAGTTTCTTGAGCAGCAAATCAGTGTATTAGATTTCTAAAGGATCATGTGACTGGAGTAACGATGCTGAAAATTCAGCTTTTGATCCCAGGAATGAATGAATTACATTTTAAAATTTATTAAAATAGAAAACAGTTATTTTAAATTGTAATAATATTTCACATTATTATTTTTATGGCATTTTTTTTAACAAATAAATGCAGCCTTGGTAAGCATAAGAGTCTTTCAAAAACATTAAGAAATGTTACACTCTAAAAAATGCTGGGTTAAAAACAGCCCAACTTGGGTTATTTGGCAACCCAGCGCTGGGTGAATATTGGACAGAACACATGCTGGGTTAATTTGACCCAGTCTGTTGGGTTAAATGTTTTTCAAAATTATTATATTGCTTAAAATGAACTGGAACTTATAAAAACACTTACACACAGAATTAGTAGAGGCAACAGCAATAATCAAAAGATGAACATTATTATTAAGCAAAAACACATGGACAAAATACAAGACAAATTGAATTTATTGGGTGAATACAGCATAGTTTACAATATTACATACATTTAAACTTATTTAACAAGCTTTTTAGAGATAAAAATGTAACTTTTAAAAGTAGCATTTTAATTTTAGTGTTTTCAGCCGTTCTCTGTAA
Organism: Labeo rohita; assembly: GCF_022985175.1. Classification (NCBI taxonomy): domain Eukaryota; kingdom Metazoa; phylum Chordata; class Actinopteri; order Cypriniformes; family Cyprinidae; genus Labeo; species Labeo rohita. The sequence continues at coordinate 40,434,184 of NC_066873.1, forward strand.
TAATTTTTTACCGAAACAGCGCTAATTCTCGTGCCAGTGAAGGGCTGCAATCTGCCGGGGTAACTGCAAACTTCAGACCGCGGCCTCAAGTTTCACTCATAGCTGAAAGATGCTGTGACTGACTTCAAAACGCAGCAGCAAATAACCCAGCCTTAAATATTACCCTGCAACTTAGTTACAGAAAAATTACCTAGCACCTGGGTAAAAAAAAATATTACAAATAAAATAAAATAAAATGACCCAACAAGCTGAACCCAGCATTTGGGTTAAAAAAAAAAAAACAGCACCTGGGTAAAAATATTAAAAATAGCCCAATAAAATGACCCAAAAAGCTGAACCCAGCATTTGGGTTAAAATAATAACCCAGCACCTGGGTAAAAATATTAAAAATATCCCAATTAAATGACCCAATAGGCTGAACCCAGCATTTGGGTTAAAAAAAATTACCCAGCACCTGGGTTAAAATATTAAAAATAGCCCAATAAAATGACCCAATAGGCTGAAGCCAGCATTTGGGTTAAAATAATAACCCAGCACATGGGTAAAAAATATAAAAAATAACCCAATAAAATGACCCAACAAGCTGAACCCAGCATTTGGGTTAAAATAATAACCCAGCACCTGGGTAAAAATATTAAAAATAACCCAGTAAAATGACCCAACAAGCTGAACCCAGCATTTGGGTTAAAATAATAATCCAGCACATGGGTAAACTATTAAAAATAGCCCAATAAAATGAACCAACAAGCTGAACCCAGCATTTGAGTTAAAAAAATAACCCAGCACCTGCGTAAAAATATTAAAAATAACCCAATAGAATGACCCAACAAGCTTAACCCAGCGTTTGGGGTAAAAAAATATTAAAAATAACCCAATAAAATGTCCCAACAGGCTGAACTCCATATTTTTTTTTTTTTAAGAGTATACCGAATACCAACCTCAAACTTTTAAGCGGTGCTGTAGTTCATGCTTTGCATCTTCATTTTGAACAGTATATTTATTGTTTTAGCCTTTAAACCTATCAAACTGCTTTTATTTTTAAGTATTTTTTGCATCTGCAATATTTCTTTAAAATGAATGCCAGTTGGTTTGTTATTTTGTTATCTAATGTAATGACATTAAGACATTTTTAAATGTCCAGATACTCTTTAGCACCACTGTATCACTGTCATTATTATAGCTGAAGTTACAGCATCATTATTTGTTGACAAATCCTTGATTATATCAGAAATGACGGATGCAACATCAGTTAAAATGCCGCTGTCTGTGGTGATATCTTTTTTTAGTCAGCTGATTAATGTGTTTTTAACTCACCGCCTGCTTCTCATGTGCTGAACAGCATGCTGTGGAAAATGGCGTCAGGCTGATGGTGGACGCCGAACAGACGTATTTCCAGCCTGCTATCAGCAGACTTACTGTGGAAATGAAGAGAATCTTCAACAGAGACAAAGCTGTCGTTTTCAACACCTATCAGTGCTACCTCAAAGTGAGCCTCACACATGCACACACACACGTCTGACACCTATGAATGGTGTTAACGTGGATCACATGATGATATTCTGGGATTCATCTACAGTAAGATGCAGTGCAGAAAACAGTTTTGCAGTTAATTCTGAAATGAAATAAATGATGATGGTGACAATTAAACACATGCAGTGCACGCACACATTAATGACAACACTGCGCCTTCATGTGCTTTCCGTCATAAATGGTCTGCTTATAATGTTAGTCGTGGTTTCTTGAACCAAAAATGGTAATAATTAGTTTTCATGACCATTTTCCACCTTCTCTTTAGCATTTATGAATAATTATGCTGTTTTTGCTACTATTAACCTTTAAGGGATTAGTTTACTTCCAGAATAAAAATTTCCTGATAATTCACCCCATGTCATTCAAGATGTTCATGTCTTTCTTTCTTCAGTCGAAAAGAAAAAGGTTTTTGATGAAAACATTCCAGGATTTTTCCCCATATAGTGGACTTCAATAGAAGCCAATGGATTGAAGGTCCAAATTGCTGTTTCAATCCAGCTTCAAAGGGCTCTACACGATCCCAGGCGAGGAATAAGTGTCTTAGCTAGCAAATCGATTGGTAATTTTCTAAAAAAAAAAAGACAGTCTATATACTTTTTAACTACAAATGCTTGTCTTGCACCAACTTGACTTCATGCATTCATGCAAGTTTCAGATTTGTGATTTAAAAAGTATATATATATATATATATATGTAATTATCATTATTTATTTTTTTTTTTTTTTAAATGACCAATCGTTTCGCTACATAAGACACTTCTTCCTCAGCTGCGATCGTCTAGACCCCTTTGAAGCTGTATTGAAACTGCAATTTGGACCTTCAACCCATTGGCTCCCATTGAAGTCCACTGTATGGAGAAAAATCTTGGGATGTTTTCCTCAAAAACCTTAATTTCTTTTTGACTAAAGGAAGGAAGACATAAACGTCTTGGATGACATGGAGGTGAGTAAATTATCAGGAAATTTTTAGTCTGAAAGTGAACTAATATTTTAAGACATTTGTATGTACCGTATTTTCCAGAATATAATTTGTGCTCAAAAATGTGCTGCAGCTGATATTCCAAAGTGATCAGGATCTGGATTTGTTCTAAATGAGTGTTTAAAAAGTGTTGGTTATAGTGTCACTATAATTTATGTTTGTTTTATACTTATATTTTAAATTTCTATTCTTTTCAGTTCTGAAATCTGTTAAATTTAAAGGTTTAGTTGTAGAGTGCGGGAAACTAAAATACATGTTTATAATGTCTGTAAATACACAGATGCAACAATTCATTTTTGACCTGTTGCAAATTATTTTCCAGAAAATACAGTAGATGACCTTTGTTAAAGGAATAGTTCACCCAAAACTTTAAATATGATTCAAATTCACTCACCGTTAGACCAACTTAGATGTAAATGCATTTGTTTCTTCATGGATCCTCTGCAGTGAATGGGTGCCGTCAGAATGAAAGTCCAAACAGCTGATTAAAAACATCACAATAATCTACAAGTAACCCACACAAACCAGTCCATCAGTTGTTGTCTAATGAAGTGAAAAGATTTGTGTTTGTAAAAATAAATACATCATTAAGACATTTTACTTTAAACTGTCAAAATATGACTCCATAATCCATAATAACACTGGAAAGTTCATCCCCTATTGTCCTCTCACATCAAAATCCACAGACATATTTGTTTAAAACAGTTTTAGACTGTTTTCATTTATAAACAGTGCAAGACAACCTCTTCACTGGAGAAAGAAATATGGATAGAGGACTTATCCAGAAACAATGCTTTGGAAAAAAAAAACCATCTTAATCCATTTTAATGATGGATTTATTATAAACATGCAGATTTTCATTTAACAAGATGTTAATTGATGGACTGGAGTGGCATGAAATACTTGTGGAGTATTGTGATGTTTTTATCAGCTGTTTGGACTCTCATTCTGACGGCACCCATCCATAGAATCCGTTGGTGAACAACTGATGTAATGCTACATTTCTCCACATCTGTTCTGATGAAGAAACAAACTGATCTACTACTACTTCTTTATTGTTGTCTAACCTCTTTACGTATTAAACACGTCCCCACAAAATTAATTTCAATACGGTAACGATTTATGAATGATCAGTTTTTGGTTTCTGAGGGAGCTCTGCATTGTGAATGTAAGAGTACTTTTAAATGATCATATTCATGTAAAACCAGGTTATCTGTTGCAATGTAATGAATTCTCTGTGCTCAGGAGGCATTTGATAATGTGTCCATGGATGTCGAGTTATCAAGAAGGGAGGGCTGGTGTTTTGGTGCCAAGTTGGTAAGGGGGGCTTACATGTACCAGGAGAGAAGCCGAGCTGCAGAGATTGGATATGAAGACCCCATCAACCCCAACTATGAATCCACTAACAGAATGTACCACAGGCAAGAAATGTTCCAAATTTTTCCTTGCAGATTTCATGCTTGAAGTCTGTTCCAAAACCTAGGGAGCAGGCTTGTTGTCTACAAAGGATGCTGCTTTCTAAGGCAGCATCTAAACTGAAATGAAGCCTTATAAGTGACTCATCTGAAAGCTCTTCTTGGGCAGCAGCTCCATTAACGTTCACTCACCCACGCCAAACAAATAGAGCTACTCGCAAAAAACACACAAGAGACTCAACTAACCCTCACAGCTGATTCCAATAGAGTCTGATACAGAGTGGCCAAGGACTCCCACTTTCAGCCCACATCCATATCGTCTGATATTAAAACATGTCCTAATTCTCTCTTAGCTCACATTAAAATGAAATTTCATATAGGCTTTAATTTGCTATCTTTATTTTTTTATTTTTTAGATAGGTTATTTTATATGTGTTATGTCTAATTGTTTTATAATATTACATTTGTTTGATATCTACAGACTTAATCTCTGGATTAATATTAGATTATGCATAAGCAAACAATGCTGGCTTGATATTTCAATGCCAAGACAGCATGGAACAACTTTGGCTCATGAATATTAGTGAAGTAACCTGACTGGACAATTTAGAAAAGCACAGTCACCATAGGCTGATTTAATATTCATGAGCTCAGTCTTATCCATATAATGACATCATTACCCACCAATCTTTGGCTTCTGACCTTTTAAACTCTTACCAGAACTCAACCAATTAGTTTACATGGCTTTTCCAGTCATTTGTGATTACTGGATAAGGATTTTTAAGTGTTTTTTTTAGACACTAAATTAGGTAGAGAAATGTGTATTCATTATAGATAATTCCATGACAATTTAATTTAATTTAATTTAATTTAATTTAATTTAATTTATTTTATTTTATTTTATTTTATTTTATTTTATTTTATTTTATTTTATTTTATTTTTTTTTAATTTAATTTAATTTTATTCTATTTTATTTTATAATTAAAATTTTAGTTATATCAGTTAATTATTACATTCATCTTGTTTTGTAGCTGTTTGACTTTTTAAAGCCTGTTTAACCTTATTTTAAATAATTATACATATTTTTTTTATGCCATGTACAGTCCTGTTACCCAGTTGATGAAGTAATATGACTGGAAAGCCCTATTCGAAAAGCACAGTTAGCTTGAGCTAATTTAATATTCATGAGCTCAGTCTTATTCATATAATGACATCATTACCCATCAGTCTTTGGCTTCTAATCCTTAAAGTCTTACCAGAACTCATTTTGACCTATGAGTTTACATGACCTGTACAGTCATTTGTGATTATTGGATAAGGTTTTTATGTTTGACATTACATTATGTATGATTATTATGCCATTAGTCTTTTGGTATCATTTAAAAAATTTTTTATATATATATATATATATATATATATATATATATATATATATATATATATATATATATATATATATATATATATATCATTTTTTACATAATTTTTTAGTTGTTTAACTAAGCTTGTTTGGTCTTATTTTAAGTATTTTTATGCCATTTTGAGTTGACTGAAAACAACCTAGGTGGGAAACATGCTGTTTTGGAACAGGGAGTTATGGAAAAATTCTTCATTTAATAATGTTTTGATTCAAGAACAGGGAGTCTGGGGTCAGGTTCACTTTGGCTCTCTTTAAGGAGCAGGATGACATGGCCAAGTAGGTTCTGAGTCCAGATCAACAGTCTTAAGATTCTTGTCACATATAGGTCCTTATCTGAACATCATACTTCCCCTGAACTGTGCTTCATTCAGATGGTCTATGTGCTGACAGAATGTTTCACAGGCAGGAGAGATTTATCTAGAGTCTTGGCTTATCTCACTGTAGGTAAGCCTCTTATGATTAAGGCACATTCTGACAGCTTTCAAAATAAATCAGATCTTTTCAAAAGCTTTTGTGTTTGGCGGTCAACAGTCATGTTGGCTGAAAGTGCGGACCAAAAGCAGGATGATTTATGAGCAGCTGGTGTCTTTCAGGTGTCTGGATTACATACTGGAGGAGATCGAACAGAATAAGAAAGCAAATGTCATGGTGGCATCGCACAATCTAGACACTGTCAAACACACACTCAGAAGGTATGACTTTATCTTTTTTTTACTCTCTCTCTTTTTCTGTCTTTCTATTATATACAGTATATGAACCATAATAATCAAATGTACTTTCCACCACAACTTAAATATTTTTAAAGTAAAATTAATATTTTTTTTGGAAATTATGGTGTTTCTTCTGATTTCATAGCTAGAATGTATCCCAAATATATATTCTTTAATATTTTTTGTGGAGGTTAATTGGAAATGTTGCAAAATGTGTGATATATTTTTTGGAAATCTCTCATGTTAAGCATTCTCTTCACTGACATGATCATCTCCAGTGCACACTAAGTTTCAAGTACACCTAAAGTTCTTAAGTACACTCTTTCTTTAGACTATCATTTTAAAAATGTCAGAATATTTTAATAATGGATTTTGATATTTTAAGACTGAAAGTCACAAAAATTTAATATTCTGCGGAAAACTACTATAACATTCTAAAATGGTTAAATGTAACATTGTAAGATGGCAAAAATGCAACATTTGAAAGTGGGAAAATGTAACATTCTAAGATGGCAAGAATGTAACATTCTGAAGTAGCAAAATAACATTCTAAGATGACACAAATGTAACATTCTAAGGCAAAAAGGAACATTCTAAAGTGGTAAAATGTAACATTTTAAGATGGCAAGAATGTAAAATTCTAAAGTAAATGTAACATTCTAAGATGGCAAAAATGTAACATTCTAAAGTGGGAATATGTAACATCCTAAGGAAAATATGACATTCTAAAGTGGCAAAATGCAACATTCTAAGGCAAAAAAGAACATTATAAAGTGGTAAAATGTAACATTTTAAGATGGCAAGAATGTAAAATTCTAAAATAAATGTAACATTCTAAGATGGCAAAAATGTAAAATTATAAAGTGTAAATGTAACATTCTAGTATGGCCAAAAATGTAACATTCTAAAGTGGCAAAATGTAACATTCTAAGGTGAAATGTAACTTTCTAAAGTGGTACAATGCAACATTCTAAGATGGCAAAAATGCAACATTCTAAAGTGGGAAAATGTGACATTCTGAAATGGCAAAAATGTAACATCTTAAGTGGCAAAATGTAACATTCTAAAGTGGTAAAATGTAACATTCCAAGGTAAAATGTAACATTGCGAGATGGCAAAAATGTAACATCCTAAGTGGTAAAATTTAACATTCTAAAGTGGTAAAATGTAACATTCCAAGACAAAATGCTTAACATTTTTGTGGAAGGTGTGATGCATTTTTTTTTTTGTCTTTAATGAATAAAATGTTCAAAAGAACAGCATTTATATGAAATAGGAAAACTCTTTGCTGCCACTTTTGATCAATTTAATACGTTTTTGCTGAATAAACATTAATTTATTTAAAAATTCACAAATGTTTTAACTGCAAAGTGTATCAATAAAATATACACATGCAATGCATTAGAAAAGTCATATAATTGAATCCATGTTGAAATTTGCTAGCTTGAATAAAAATCAACCTCTTGACATAAAGTTGAGAGATGTTAAGCAAAGAAAAACTTGCATTTACAGTGTAGTTGTGTTGTTCCTTAATATCAGGCCCTTCCCTGCATCACCAGGAACATTTAGATCCCTCTGGGAGTAAATAAATCTGTGTAAATTAATAATGTAATGTGCAATCATTAATTTGATGTAATCACTCCTTAGGGTTGTAACCTCATTTGACAAAGGTGTGCCAGTGACCGATGCCATTAACATTTTCTGTCACAATGTCAAAGAGTGTCACCAGGGCATGATTTATATAGAGGTCCACACTAGGTGCCCTCCCTTTACATCATTCACACTTAATATCACCTTAAGTGTCTCAGAATGTGTCTTGTTCGTGCGTGTAATGGCTGTAACCGATAAGAGGGTGTAAAACTTTGAGTGAGCAATCGGCAGAATGTATCCGGTATTAAATGACCTTGCCAAAGGGGCCTCTCTCATTTTTCACTTTCTGTGACGGCACTCTGTGTGTTTATGGTCTAACAGGATGAATGAAATGGGTCTGGCACCCACAGATAAGAAGGTGTACTTCGGCCAGCTCCTGGGAATGTGCGACCAAATCAGCTTTCCATTAGGTGAACACACACACACACACACACACACACACACACACACCCACACAGGCTAGGAGTGTTTATAAAATCACTTCTAATGCGATCACGTTAGTGAAATTACAGTAACACTTTATAATATTTTCTCTATCAATTATAAACCAGTTTTATTTTAGTATTGTCAAGATACTATTGTACTTTTTGAATTATGTCCATTTTCATTTTGAATTTTAGTTGAAGTTTGACTTATTTTAGTGTGTTTTCTTAGTATTTTATGATTTATTTTATTAGTATTTTTGGTAGCACTTCAGTATAGGGACCAATTCTCACTATTGACAACTTGGATACTTGAGTTAAATCAACTTAAAATTTTAAGGCAGCTGGGTTACTTACCATCTGTTAAGTTTAGCAAACACAAATATCTAAGTTGTTATTTAGTACAACTTAAGATTTCAAGTTAACTAAACTTATTTTAGTTGACTGAACTTAAAATTTTATGGCAGCAGGGTAACAAATAATTTTAAGCTGACTCCACAAATTGTTTTTTATTTTTTTACAGTGTATGGCATGCATATTACTAGCATATTGGCTGTTTAGTGGTACTTATAAAGCACATATTAATGCCTTATTCTGCATGAGCATATTATACGTCCTTAATCCTATGGGTAACACTTTAGTATAGGGACAAATTCTCACTATTAACTAGTTTCTTATTAGCATGAATAAAGTGTGACCGCATTTTTTTTTTTTTTTTAGTGTAATGTTTGTGTAGTTTTTCTTATTTTTGTTTCAGTTAAAGTTTTGTTTGTTATAGTACATCAAGGCAACTAGCTGAAATAAATTCTATTCTATAATAAAAAAATTTAAACCATATGAAAATCTAATAATCACAGTGTAAAACGGCACTATGTTAGTTATTGCATAGGATATAAAAACAAGAAAGTGTATGCATAATTATTAGGCAAGTTGACATTGTGATCATATTTTTTTTTTCAAGCAGATTTTACCAATTCCAAACCACATCAATCTTAATAACTACTATTAATGTTGTATTTAATCATTTATAAGTGAGATATAATTGTCCATGAAGGCTGAAAGTGAAACACTTATATTCAGGTGTGCTTAATTATTAGGCAGGTTTTTAATTTTTTTATTTTAATATATATATTTTTTTAAACACAAAATGAGCCAAACTGGCTACATTATAAATTTTAGCTTTAGAAAGAAATATTTTATTTGATTCAGAATAAAATTTACACATAAACATTTAGGCTGCAACAGCCTAACGTAAACTAAAGAACATAAAAGAAGATCATTTGAGAAACATCTCATCTATTTTTTGTTCATACAATGAAAGTCATTGGTAACTACAACAGTTTTGTTACAAAATACCTTCTTTCATGTTCCACAAAAGAAAGTTTGAAACGACATGAGGGTGAGTAAATTATAACAGAATTAATTTTTGGGGGGTGAACTATCCCTTTAATGTTTTTATTTTTATTAGTAGTATTTTTTTTTTTTTTTTATGAAATGATACTCTAAGTAAGAAACTAAATCTGCCAGCAGGTGGCGGTTAATGTCTTTTGAGTCATTCATTCATTCAGTTCGTTCAAACGGTTGATTCATTCAGGAATTAAGTAAATGGCTCTCTTTATGAGCAAAAACACATAATATTGTATTTAGAATGTAACACAATATCAACTTATTATGAACTGTTGTATGAAGTCATATTTAAGCTCTGATAGATCGGGACAAAATCAGTACTCTAGCCGCCTGTGTGATATATATAAATATCACATACAAAACACATATAGGGGCTTGTTTTTTGCGCCAATATCTTGAATTTTAGGGCATAACAGCATTCATGGAGTTGCTGCCCTGCATCATATTTGTCAAAAGTCAGCTATATGAAATATAAGATGGTGTACAGTTCTGTGGGACGGGGCCAACGTGTTAACTGTGTTAAAATATTTTGATCGGTATTTTTTCATAACTAATTAATTAACACATTAAACTGACAGCCCTCATTTTTATAGTTATTATTTATAACTATATATAATTATATATAAGTATTATTTGTTACATATTTATTGTCACAATAAGCTAGTATAAGATTTAAAGTGTTACCAAGACTACAGTTATAAAATGCATGTCAATCAAATGGATAAGTCGCTAAAGAAATACAATACAACAGACTTTAAAATGGGTATTCTTTTCTCGTCTTCTCATATCTATAGCTCAGGCTGGATTCCCAGTGTACAAGTACGTTCCGTATGGTCCGGTGAACGAGGTGATTCCGTATTTGTCCCGTCGGGCACAGGAGAACCGCGGCATTATGAAAGGAGTTCAGATGGAGAGAGAACTCCTGTGGAAAGAGCTGATGCGCCGACTGACCAGTGGAGAGGTCTTCTATACCCCTGCTGTATAAAACACACACGGCTTCTCACCAGAGACTCCTTATGCTTGTTTTTTGCCTGTTCACCCATCCATTCGTAAATCTTTTTTTCCACTCTCACTTTGGCTGTTCATGATATAGCGCACATGGGATCCATTCAAATCCAATACCACAGTTGGGTGAATTTCACATAATGCAAATCATGTTAAACCTGAAAATCACAAATCTAAGAAAAACAAATATATATATACCTGGAAAAAGAAAATGAAGTCTGTTTTTGAAGTCTGGGGCAGTCATGGCCTAATGGTTAGAGAGTCGGGCTTGTAACCCAAAAGTCGCTGGTTTGATTCCCGCACCAGCAGGAATTGAAGGTGGGAATTATGAATGAAAAGTGCTCTTTTCACCTTTAATACCATGACTGAAGTGCCCTTGAGCAAGGCACCAAACCCCCAATTGATCCCCGGGCGCTGGAGCAATGGCTGCCCACTGCTCCGGGTGTGTGTTCACAGTGTGTGCGTGTGTGTTCATTTCTCACTGCTGTGTGTGTGTGCACTCGTGATGGGTTAAATATTGAGGACCAATTTAGAGTATGGGTCACCATACTTGGCAATACGTCGTCACTTTTTTAGAGTTTTTGCATGACAACATTATTTTCATGGCAATTAAGCACATTTTGTCTCACAATTCTCATTACTATAATGTGTCTAGATGTTTTATTGTTTGCTGGTCAAACATATTCATCAGGTATTAATGGGTGAATCTCTTCAAATCATATTTCACCTGAAAATCATGAATATATAGTAGAAAATTTTGCAACATTAGCATAAAACAATGTGGGTCAAACATAATTATCAAATGTTAATGGGTGAATATCACAATGTCACCCTGTAAAAAGTCATGTTTCACTATATTATGAATTTATTAAAAAAATAAAGACATTTTAATGTCATTTTGTAGTTTTTGCATTCCCATTTTTACAGTAATAAAAATGGTGTAAGGATCACCAAAAAAAATAAAATAAAATAACGTATATCCAGATGCATTATGGAAATGAAAATTTGGGGAGAAATGTGCTTAGCTGTCATGAAAAATAGTTTTACAATGCAAAAATCGTTAGTAAGCTCCTAAAAAATCACTTGAAAACTAAAATACCATAAGAAGATCATCTTTAACTAGCAAAATAACATTTCAGAATCTTCTGCCTGGTGGATAATACCAAGTAACAACCGTTTTTATTCCAGTTTCAATAACTGTAGTAACAAAGCTATTTTGGAGAAAACTGGTTACCTTGGTGCATTTTTGAAAGGGCCAAGAAAGAGAGGTTATACTTTTCCCTTGCCATATAATCTTCCTCTAATTCACTTTCCTGCACATTTCCATTGCTCTCTTCTCTTTATTCCACTGATGGTCTGGCTTTGCACTCTTTCTCTTCTCTCATCCATCTCTCCGGCACCTTTATGACTCTGAAAGGGCTCCCGAAAATGTCAGACGCCTGAGTGTGCACTGCTGTTTTATACCCCACCTTTATTCCTCGAGTGGAACACCAATAATAAAAATATAAGCATGATTTAAACCATAATAAACAAACACATCAGTATCACTTTCTGATAATGACGGTTTGAATTCAAGGATAACAACGCCTGAAGAACTATATTTTATGTATGCGACATTTCACGCTTAGAGTGAGGAATTGTGGGTAAGTTGGAGTGCAGGCAACAACCCGTTGTCAAGATTTCCATAACCCCATAAACCTGTAAACAGATTATATTTCATTATATTTCAGATGTAATATATTCCATGCGAGTGGTTTGTTTGCGCTCAAGCCAAATCTTGTAATTTGCACTGTGGATTTCATATAGAATAATATAGAAAAAACACATTGTTTTATGGAAAGAGCTGATCTTTATTTTCGCCCCTTGCTGCTCTAGATATCTCTCTTGTGCTCAGACGTGCTCAATGAACTTTAGAAGTTCTGATGAGATGATTTTAAGTTGTAATAGTTCTGGTGTTTAGCATATACAGGGCGAGAATTAAATCTACTCTTTTATTATCTGTGTGATGAAGCCTTTTATGCTTAACCAACGGTTTCTCTTGCTCTGTTAATATTTTCTTTCCCTCTGTGGAGTATTTGGGTAAGATGAATAAAAAGCTTTAATTAATTGAGCTGAAGTTAATGATTTCTAGACAATTGCTCTTAAGTAAATGGCACAATTCCTCATCCATTTATATCCCGTTTTAAATCCATGATGAATTAACAACCCTTTGGGCCTTTTGCTCTCAGAAATAACAGGAGAGACCATAATGTGGCTATGGCTGGATCCTAATTTGCATATTATCCATACTATTTAGTATGCAAAATTAGTATTGGTCTATCCCAAATCACTGAACTAGGGGCAAAAATGTTAATAATTAAAGATGGTCTGTGCTTTCAGCAAACAAATTAAGTTCTATCAACACAAAACTAATACTGTTTGTTTTACTTGTGGCTCCAAGTTCAATTGCATTTTAGGTTAAGATGAGGAAACTATAACCAATGTTCCCTCTATTTATTTATTTTTTTTTTTTTTCTTGCTGAGCAAATCTTTTCTCTATTGGGTGGACTACTATATATCTCTATTCTCTAAATGATGCACAGGTTAACTGAGAAAACATTTTTACAGTGCTGTTACCAAGAAATTCTATTAAAAGGGTCATAGATTATGATTTTTGACACTCTTAAAAATAAAAGTGCTTTTAAAAAGTTCTTCACAGCAATGCCATAGAAGAACCATTTTTGGTTCCGTAAAGAACCATTCAGTCAAAGGTACTTTAAAGAACCATCTCTTTCTTACCTTCTTAGAATCTGAAGAACCTTCTTTCGCCACAAAGAACCTTTTGTGAAACAGAAAGGTTCTTCAGATGTTAAAGGTTCTTTATTGAACCGTTTAGACAAAAAAAGTTCTTCTATGGCATTGTGAAGCACCTTTATTTTTAAGTGTGTAATAAGTGTGTGAAGTGGCTGTTTGAACATAAACAACATCTGCAAAGTTCCAACGTTCAAAGTTCAATGCAAAGGGGAATTAAAATTGTCTTTCACAGAATTCGCTTTTTAAGGTCTACACAGGTAGCAAAGACTATAGAAATACTAAGAAGGCGGTTCACTCCTATACTTATGAACAGTGTTACTTAAAATTATAATAAATTATAGTAACGCCATATTTTATTGTCAGTAATGGTAACAGCGATGTAACAAGGGAAACAGTAATTTGTTTGATTACTTGCTACTGGAAAAAATAACGCCAGTAGTAACGCTGTTTATTTATAACACCGTTATTCCCATCACTGCTTATGAATGGGAGAAACTGCAACATGCAATATGGCAGAATAGTCACATCTTCTAAATGAAAGAGCCAGTCGCTGATTGGTAAAGTCACTGCAGCGGCCATCAGAAGCTCTGGTTCCCATAGAAACCTAAGACGACAGTAGTCAAAATGTTGACTACTGTTGTCTCAGAATAGTTCAGCTAGAAAAGCCTCTAAATCCATCTGATGTAATTCTTTAAAATTAGCATTTATTTCTGGCTACTTTGTATAGGTTTCTATGTAAGTGCTGGTACTTCTGATTGGGCTGAGGCTGGAATTTAGCGAGTTTGAAGTAAAATTATTTGATGGTCATATACTATGTGTCAGGAGCATTCACTCAGTATCATCATCTCATTTTTGACCGAGATGGCTTTTAGCTGGTTTTGCATCTGAACTCTTCATTTGAAGTGGATCCAAACCTTTCATCAAAGTTGTCCAAAACAATATCTGTTCTTGTCTTAGGACAACTTTGATGAACTGTTATGATCCGTTTCAAATGTTGACTACTGTAGACCAGCCAATGTACAGCCTGAAAAACAAGCTTTTTAAAAGATATTTAAGCATAAGAAACAACATTCATGGTGCTGTTCATTTCAGATTTTGTTGAAATATATAATTTAATTCCAAATTCAGCAAACTGAAAGAAGGGTATTATCTACCGTAACGATCAGTTATTTTCAGAAAAATAATACAATTTATATACTTTTTAATGTCAAACGCTCGTCTTGTCTTATTCTGCCTGGACTGTTTTTTTCAGGTTCATGACAGTTAGGGTATGTTGAAAAACTCCCATCTCATGTTCTCCCTCAACTTCAAAATCGTCCTATATCGCTTTTTTTTTTTCCTTTTTTGTTGAAGGTGTTTGATCTTTTTTTGTGTTTTTTGCAAGTTTACTTTGCAAAGACTGTGTCAGTACTTCTGCAGTGATGTAGCATGATTTTGAAATGATTTTTGAAGTTGAGGGAGAAAATATGATTGGAGTTTTTCAACATACCCTAACTGTCTTGAGCCAGAATACACAGAGCAAGGCTATATATATATATATATATATATATATATATATACTGTTAACAGTAATACAGTATTTAAAGTCAAAAATGAAAAACAACTTTGGCGTGAATATATCAGGGACTATATCAAGCATGTTTAGTTTCTTGCAGTTCACTTAATGGCCACTGGTGTCGCTAAGTTTTTGAAATCTACATATTTCCCTTTTAAAAGGTTAAATAAAAACATGTCTGTACACCAAAAGATGCATAAACTTATTGAAAAGGAATACATTTCAACAATAAGAACACTAATCAGCCTAATGGTGACTTAAAGCATAACTTTTACAACAAAATCTAATCAAAACATGTGACATAAGGCTAAAACATGTATTGACTCTGAATAACAAATATTTCCGTCATTATAAGTTTCCACGTTTTGACCGAAACGCAAACACAAAACACAAATTCATGTGCATCATGACCTTGTAAAGTCCAATGAGACCTTTTCACAATACAGATGATTTCAAAGCAGCTTGACAGAAATCATAATGTTTATGTGTTTAATATCTTCATGCCTTATAGTCACAGTTAGCTGATTAGAGCTGGTCGATAGTATAGTTTACATTTTTGATGGTATAAGCAATCAAGTAGAAATTTGCTATATAGAAGGCCACATATTCTGTAACTGCTGTAAGTGCCGATGTCCTGCAGAGTTTAGTTCCAACCGTGAAAAAAAACCCTCACCTGCCTGTAGCTCATGTGATTCTGAAGACCTTGATTAACTCGTTCAAGTGTGTTTGATTAGGGTTGGAGCTAAACTCTGCAGGTCACCGGCACTTCAGGACCAACATTGCCTATCCCTGCTCTATTGGGTTAGGTTGGATTTACTTACAGTAGTTATATAATTCATTAGTGAGTATTCATTAGAGTTATTAATTTGTTATGTGGTGATATTAAGAACTATGAAGGCTGTGGGGTCTCACAAGGACAAGTTGGATTTTTTTACAGTGATGTAAGTTGAAGTGTTTCTAGTTTTATTCGTTTCAATACTATGTCTGTTGAAGTGTAATGCTGTGTGATCCTCATTGTTTTTGTGCTTGTTGCATACATAAAAAGATATTGCCCTCCTAATTAGCTTCTGTGTAGTTACTGTTTATTAGTAGCAGTGTGTGGCTAACTGCTCTCCAAAAAGCTAGCTCGACAGTTTAACTAAACTGAAATTAGGAGTAGCCTGTAGCTTGCAGCTTCCCACCGGTTTTAAATGTATTAACCTGAAAAAAAGGAAATATATGAAATAAATTTCAGATATAATGAGTTTAGCTACACTTGAATAGTATGTGAACAAATATTATGACATCAGTGCACATTTCATGATATGCAGCATTTCCCAATAATTTGGTTGAACTTGACTGCATTTTTATTGTGTGGACATTCTTGTTCTGAGGGGAAAAAGTCATACTACTAACTTCAAGCGACATGAGTGTGGGTAGATAATGACCGAATTTTCAGTTCAAATCAGTTTATGTAAATGTGAATGTGTAATTTCTGTGAGCGGGCTTGTAGTGGGCGGTTGCTTGAAAGCCATTCTTTACCACAGCATTCTGGGATATGAAAAACTTAATGGTTTTGTTTTTCATATGCGTCCTGTTTGTTTTAGATTTCTTCTTGTATAATAATGTGCTTAACTGTATTAAATGTACATTTAGTGTATTCCAAGTTAGTCTTTCACATTACTCTATTTAAAATAAAAAAGCTGTACTTATGGGTAATACAATATTAATGAAATGTCACATAAGTGTACTTAGTCCATTTCATTACTTCATTTCAAAACACATTTAAGTGCATTTGTAATAATAACTGCACTTTGTAATAATGTTAAAATGTGCTTTAAAGAAGTACAGTTAATCCTTTACTTAAACTTTTTTTTTTTTAACATTATTACAAAGTGCAGTTATTTAAATTACATTTAAATTTAATATATTTTAATTGTACTAAACATAAACCAGTGATGGGAATAACGGTGTTATAAATAAACGATGTTACTAATGGCGTTAAATAATAATTTTTTTAGTAACAAGTACTTAAAAAAATTACTGTTTCCCCCCCTTACAACACCATTGCCATTACTGACAATAAAATGCGGTGTTACTACAATTTATTAAAATATTATTAAAGTTTTATTTTTCATTTCATCCAAATGGATGCACAGCGGACCTGTATTTGACAAACCTTAAACTCTAGTGTGAAGGCACATGACTAGCCGTCGCTTTGTCTCACACACATGCAAAGAAAGATACAGAGCAAGAGAGACTTACATACCATGCAAAATTGATGCGCTACATGTAAACAATATTCTTTGCTGTATTTTCCAGTCAAAATAACGTAGCTCCTCTGGACTTCTTCAGCTTTTAAGAACTGCCAGATTCTTCGGTAGTAGGTGGAACTAATGCGCAAACAGCAATCTCATTAGCTGGCGCTCACCTATTATTGTCCCTGTTTTAATTTTCAGCAAATCAGTTCGAGCGAACACAGACAAAGTGATTAATATTCATGAACCCAGCAGCTCATTAATCCTTAGTGCGTTTTAAATTGTTATTAGTAGTAGAATTCGTAATAGTTTTGTTATCTAAATTATAATAATGTTATATTATATTGCTTGACTGACTGATGCTAAGTGTACTTTCAAATATTATTCCAATATTATTCAAACTGGGCCGTTAAGCTTTATATATGTAAAGCAGGCAACATTTAAAGTGGATCAAAACCTTTCATCAAAGTTGTCATAAATCTAAAACAATACCCATTTTTGTCTTAGGACATCTTAGATGAACTTTTTTGTATAATAGTACTGTATACCAGATATTTAATATTAGTCTAGTGAGTACAAATTTCATTCATTTTTGTTTAAATTTCATTCATTTAACATTTAATATTGGGGGCATCCAAGTTATTTGACATATTTGAACATTTTTTTAAAACGTTACACAATAGTTACTTTCCCCGGTAATTAGTTACTTTTATAATGATGTAACTCAGTTACTAACTCAGTTACTATTTGTGAGAAGTAACTAGTAACTATAACTAATTAGTCTACTATTTTGAAGTAACATGCCTAACACTGGTCATTACAAATGTGCAATTATAGATGTATTTAAGTACATGAAATACAAGTTTAAACAGAAATAACATGAAATTATATTTTAGTTTACCATTAATGCTTTTCAGTACATTCAGTTAAAAAAGCTTCTATTAATTGCATTTAATGTGCATAAACTATAATGCATTTTTATTTAATTGTACACAACATGTAAATACTTTCTGAAAACATTACATTTGATTTGCATTTCAATGTATTTTTTTAAAGAATATTTCCATATTAAGTACTCATTCTGAAAGCATGGTGAAGTGTCATACTTTTTCACAAGGGTTAATATTGGTCAGGCAGCAACTATGGCCAGGTTTGCAGTTCACACAAAACTGCTGACAACACAAAGATGTAGTGTCAGCATAGATAAGATAGGACTGTTTTAGGATTTATGGATGCTGTTATGTTATCATCATATTTTGATGAACCTTTTTTACACTATATAATATCATTGAAGCTGTATAAAAATTCTAGAATCATAGCATGTGTGCATCTTGCTTTTTTATTCTCTAAAAAGGGTTTAATCACAGCCTTAAGTAATATTTCCATTTCATTTGTCAAGCGGAATCATGAGGTTAATTCCCACGCTGACAGTGGTTATGTGTGTCGGATCACGTGACCATTGACGTTACCTCACGCTCTAAAAAATAAGGTTTATTTTAAGCGCACCATACCTAGCCTACAGCGTATATATAATCAGTTGCATGCAATCAAATCCTTTTATTTCAATGAATTATTCATTGCATTCAACTGGAAAATACACTTTGGCCTTTTAAACACAGTCCAGTATACTGTAATTTATGAACTCACGAACAATAAAAATAAAACAGCAGCTTATGAATTCAGAATGAGCCAAATCATGTTTTTCACAGGAAAAAATAAATAAAGTGAAGCAATAAATATGGGAGTCACTTTATATGTTGATTACAGTGTACAGATGCACGGTATAAAGAAGGAATGTGAGATAAAATTGTTTGGTTTTTCTGCACACACCCTCTGAGGCAATATTTCTGCACTTGTAATCTGTTTATTCACATTTCGAGGGCTACAGGCGTGTGTTATTGGTCATATTCAAAGACCCCATGTTGGTTTGAATCCATCCTTTGTGCAGACATCCCATGCTGCTAGCGCAGATGACAATATTGTTTGTTGAAAATTATGTGAAATATAATTCAAGAATGTCTCAGCATATAGAAATGAGATCACACTTAGACTGAGGAGTTAAATAAATACATACATATTTGCTGTTTATAAGCCACAACAAAATTATTTAAGGTGGAAATATTTTTCTATTATGGCTTAGTATCTTAATGATCCATAATAATTAATCAGTCACACTTCATTTTAAGGTCTAGTTCTTGCTATTAACAAACCATTAACTACGGCTTTTGCCTAATATACTCCTCTTTTGCTGCTTATTAATAGTTAGTAAGGTAGTTGTTAAGTTCAGGTATTGGGTAGGATTAGGGATGTAGAATATGGTCATGCAAAATGGGTGCTTTATAAGTACTAATAAACAGCCAATATGTTAATAATAGGCATGCTAATAAGTAACTAGTTAATAGTGAGAATTGTTCCCTATACTAAAGTGTTACGGATTAATCACATGACATTTATGGCATGTTTTATTGCCTTTTTATTGTCTTTATTGGAATGTCTGAATTGGAAGTTTGGAAATCACAATGATGCGTTGTTACTTTAGTATTAATGTAGTATTATTTAGCTTCTATTTTTATAGGAATATATATGGTTTTTGTGCCCTGTCTTTTTTTTTCTTCATTAAGGAATATAATACAGAGTAAAGCATGTACATTTGGCATGTAATTGATGTTTTTTTTTTTTTTTAGTAATTATAAATTTGTATGCATTTTTCTGTGTGGGTCAAAACATTGTGATGTACAGCACTATTTATCTAAAAAAAAAAAAAATAGAAAGTTTTTGAACCAACATTTTTAAAAATGTATTTATGACACAAGTCTCGACCTGACTGCAGTTCTTCGTCGTAATTGACTTGAGTGGGCAAATGCTCACATTTGATGGTGTCTGGCACTTTGGAGAGGTGTTCTCTTCACAGATGAATCCCAGTTTTCACTGTACAGGGCAGATGGCAGACAGTGTGTATGGCATCGTGTGGGTGAGCGGTTTGCTGATGTCAACGTTGTGAATTGAGTGGCCCATGGTGGCGGTGGGGTTATGGTATGGGCAGGCGTATGTTATGGACAACGAACACAGGTGCATTTTATTGATGGCATTTTGAATGCACAGAGATACCGTGACGAGATCCTGAGACCCGTTGTTGTACCATTCATCCACGACCATCACCTCATGTTGCAGCATGATAATGCACGGCCCCATGTTGCAAGGATCTGTACACAATTCCTGGAAGCTGAAAACATCCCAATTCTTGCATGGCCAGCATACTCACCGGACATGTCACCCATTGAGCGTGTTTGGGATGCTCTGGATCTGCGTATACAACAGCATGTTCCAGTTCCTGCAAATATCCAGCAATTTAGCACAGCCAATGAAGAGGAGTGGACCAACATTCCACAACATTCCTCTATGCGAAGGAGATGTGTTGCAGTGCATGAGGCAAATGGTGGTCACACCAGATACTGACTGGTTTTCGGACCCCCCCAATACAGTAAAACTGCACAATTTAGAGTGGTGTTTTATTGTGGCCAGCCTGTGCAATAACCATGCTGTCTAATCAGCATCTTGATATGCCACACCTGTGAGGTGGATGGATTATCTCGGCAAAGGAGAAATGCTCACTAACACAGATTTAGACAGATTTGTGAACAATATTTGAGAAAAATAGGCCTTTTGTGTACATAGAAAAAGTCTTAGATCTTTGAGTTCAGCTCATGAAAAATGGGGGCAAAAAAAAGTGTTGCGTTTATAATTTGGGTCAGTGTAATTATGTAATTGCAAACTTAGTATTATAGCTTTATTGTTATAATAACTTAACTGAGTGTAATTAAGTGTTTGTATACACATCAGTTAATTTTACCTTCCAATATTATAGTGATGTTGTACCAACTGACTTTCATGTATATTTTACAGCATCAGTTGAGAGATTTTTTTTTTTCCTTGAGAAAATTTCCCATGCACTGTACCTGATATTTATCCAAAATAATCGAAATCGAATAGAATTGCAAGCTTGTGAATATAAATCACAATACATTGTGAAATTTGGTCAAAACCAGGTTTGCCAGGTTGTCACAACAAAAAACCCACCCAATTGCTACTCAAAATGAGCCCAATGGCATTTCGAGGGGGGATCCCCCATTAAAAATCGCGTTCCAGGCGATAAAATACACGTTTTTTGTCGGGGTTCCCCTGGTAAATTCACAAATTTAAATTCAACCTGCAGCAACAATAATAAAATAGCCCAATTTCGCTGGAATACCGTGGACTTGGCAACACTGGTTAAAATGCAGCCCTACAAAGCAAGATTGGTTTAACCAATAGTGTTATTTTGGGGGCAGAAACCACTGTTAAAACAACCAATGGCAGATGGGAGAAGTGATTTCATTAGGTTCTTAGCCTACTTTCAGTTAGTTACTTTTTTAAAGTAGTTTTTGACACGCTGACTGGCAGATGGAGAAAGTGTAGTGGCTGACAATTATCGTGGGCCGTGGGTGTAACATTGACAGAAGAGTTTGAAACTGCGTTTAAGCTTTTCTGTGGAATTAATTACCTTTTCGTGCTTTGACAGGGGCCTTGCAGTTTTCTTTTAATTTGATTTCACCAGCAGGTACATGAAGGGATTCCTGGAATACTAAAACAAAGGTGTGCGTTTTCATAAAGGACAGTATGTCTTTCCTTTCGATGCCTGTTTTCCTCTCTCTCACAGTCTTCCTTTCTTTCTGCATGTATAATGCATTGCAAACAGGGCATTCGTCTACATAATTTGATAGGTGCCCTCTTTCACTTTGAACGTGATGGATCCAGCTCCTTGATGAAGAAGGATAACAC
Source organism: Labeo rohita (assembly GCF_022985175.1). NCBI lineage: Eukaryota > Metazoa > Chordata > Actinopteri > Cypriniformes > Cyprinidae > Labeo > Labeo rohita. The sequence continues at coordinate 40,456,125 of NC_066873.1, forward strand.
GAAAGCGCGAGGAAGAGAAGACATGCGCATGTGCATCGCTATGAGTGAGTGTGTGTACTGTATAATGTGGGTGCACCGCGTTGTTTTTCAAGGGAAGCCCTGAAACGTAAAAGGCAGTGTGGATTTTCTCTTGCTGATCAGCAGTCAGAGTTAATTAGAGAGGATAGATGCTCAGAATCAGCCGAAGCCAAAATAAATTAATGGTCTGACCACAGTCTCCACTATTAAGCACACTAATGGTCTCACTTCATCATTCCTGAGGTGCAGACCACTTGTTTGGATACAGAATCAATTTGTCATTCAACACAATCTTAAAATTACAATCAATTTCAATCAGATGTCTATAAATAATTCAACATATAACTAGTAAATAATAAACAGCCATTATTTTTGCAATTCTATTCCATTCATACTGTAAATTTAGCAAATTCCTTCATTGCTGTCTTTCCGCTAGTAAGGTTGTGGTGCCTTAGCCAAACAGTGTTGTCTTGATGTCATTTTCCTGTACTTTAGGAATGATTATTCACATGACATATATGGCTCAGTTTATTAGTTCAAAAAGCTCTGATGTAGCGTTCAAATCATAATGGGTATGAAATACGAGATTGGAAATCACAATTATGATGCAGTGCTGCATTTCAGTATTACTTGTATAGTATCAGTATTTGTTAATATTTTGAATTGGCTTTTTTTTTTTTTTTTTATATTTTTAGTTTTTAGTTTTAGTAATTGTGCTTATTTTTTTCTTTTTAAAAAATATTTTATAGAAATATATATAAAAAAACTCAAAAACTAATAAATATTATTTGTATTTTATTTTAAATAATTATTATTATTTTTACAGTTTTAGTGATATTTGTACACTTTAACTTGTCAGCTTTTTAAGATTTTGATCTATTTATATTGCATTTTAGAAAACGTAATATTTTTTTGCCATGCATTAAGCTTTTTTAGTCCTAATGCAATTTAATTATGCTTTTTTTTAGCGTTATTATTCTACCAAAAAGAATAGTGTGATATGTGCACAACACTGTTCACATAAACCAGGCAAATTATTATCTTCTAGCAATCATCTTCACTATTCTTTATTATTTGCACTAAAATTGCACGGTCAACATTCAATATACTCCCAACTCACCGGGGTGATTTATTGAAAATTGCAATGTTTATTATAAATGATTTATCCAATCATTATTACTAGTGCATCTGATGCATATTTATACATTTACCTGGTACATTACTATAACCAATCAATATTATTTTAAAAAAATCATGTGCTGTGAGGGTGGCACAATATAACCTTTGCCCCTTCAGCAACCAATTAGCAAATTGATCCAAGTTCCAAATGAACAAAATCAATTCTCGTCCAACATGTTTTTCTCATTCAAAAAGCCATTTCTCTACATCACAATAGGGAAGAAAAGATGATTGCAACTTACATTTCATGCCTTTAAAGAAAGTAACAACTTTCCCACTGCCAATTATGACTCTATAGGCGCGTTTATGTGCATTTAGCCCATAAATATGATCGTTCTGACTTTATCCGAATGCTGTATGAACTCCCATGAGCAAAGATGAGAAACCGCATCCAGGACATAAAATTTCTAATTTTATAATTGGGCTGTATATTGCTTTAAGTGTATATAGTGGTGCGAGATGTGATTGTCAGTATTATTTTATATCTCTGTCCTGTTTTACCTTGAATGAGGTCATAAACATTTCACAGAAATTCTTATGATATCTTTATCATTTCACCTCTTGTTTTTGTTTCTGTTTTCTTTTCTTCCATTCAGGGTTGTGATGAGTCTGTGCAGATGTAAAGAGACTGTGTATCAGTGGCGTACTTTTCTCATTTTCACCTGCGGCTTAACGGAAATCCATCATAAAAAGGTTCCACTGTTTTTATAACATCTTCATTGATTCGTCCCCCTATCTCTCCACCTCTCTCTCTCTCTCTATGTGAGTACTTTGTGTGTCTTCCAAAAGCAGCGAACATCTGCTTTCTCTGTCAGTACACACACCACCCCCTCACCGGCTGAGAGAGTGATTCATATAGCCGAGCCCACACACACACACACACACACACACACACAGTCAGACGTCCATGCAATAAAGAGGTGACAGCAGCAGTGCGCCCTACCTCCAGCTACCACTAGGTGGCACTCCTGTATTTCACGCACTGCAGACCGGCAATACAATTTGAATCATGAATGTCTGCAAAAACAAACAGCGCATTTGATACATCGAACATGAATCAAAGAAACACCTGGAGCTGCGACACATGTCAGCGGGATCACGCTTCGTATTAACCCACGCGCTTTACAGACAGCCTTGATCCTCAGCAAATTCAAAATCTGTCAAATGTTTATATAGTACATCGGCTTAAGTCAGTTTTTTCCATCATTACAAAGTTTTATTCATAATGAATGAATAGTGCTTTTGAACGTGATGTACAGATACATATCAGTAGCCTCATAAAAGCTGTGTTACTTGACAGAGCAGGTCGCCAAATGGGAACCGTCATGGTCAGATCACATGACCAGATGAATGCTACTGGGTGCATCTCAGTAATCCTCCTATTATTGGATATCTTCACTCGTGGAGTAAATTAATAATGGATTTATACAATGGCATTAGTAACTCGAGCATGAAAAACAATCATCTTTAGAAGAAAGAAGAATTTTTCAATAAATTAATATACATATATATTTTTTTTCAGCAAGGTCACAATAGATTGACAAAACTGACAGTGAAGACTTTTACATTGTTACAGAAAAATTCTATTTCAAATCAACATTCCATTCATCAAAGAATCCTAAAAGAATGTATCATAGTTTCCACAAAGAATATTAAGCAGCTTTTTTTAAAGTTTCTTGAGCAGCAAATCTGCATATTAGAATAATTTCTAAAGGATCGTGTGACACTGAAAACTGGAGTAATAATTCTGAAAATTCATCTTTGCATTACAGGAATAAATTACATTTTACAATCTATTAAAATAGAAAACGTTATTTTAAATTGTAAAAATATTTTAAAATATTACTGTATTTTCTGTATTTTGATGATGTTTTTAAAAAGAAATCTCACAGCCTCATACTTTTGAACAATGGTGTCCCTGATAGCACATCCCTGATAGCACGGAGACATCTATTTGACATCTGCATTTACATCTGCGAAACGTATCTTTTTTTAGAGTGTTTGATCATCTGCAATACATCTATTAGACGTTTTCTATTAGATGTCAAATAGATGTATATTAGATGTCTTTAAGATGTTTATCATTTAGAATTTATGTAAAACTGACATCTGAAAGACAGGCGTTTGTACACTGCGGATGCTTTCCAGATCAAGAGATCTTTTACAGACATCTTGCAGACATACGTGTGCTATCTGGGGCATAATAACAAGAAATTTCTGTGCTTTTAAAGATTTTATTAGTACTTTTCCAGGCCTTCCAGGATTTATATATCCAGCTTTTCCACGATAGTGCAATTCCTGTTTATATTTATCAGAACATATGGAGTATAGAAAAGCTTTTGGTGACCTGTCATTGTGCTGCCACTCTCTCCCTGCACATGCTCATGAGCTCCATTACTCGTTTGTGCATGTGCCGAGTGATGTCTCATCTATCCGATCAAGCTTTCTGAGAAAACGTTATGAAGATAATATTATGGAGTGCATTTGATGCTGTTTAATGGAACAGATGTAAGGCTTAATCCTTCATTGGCTCATACATGAATTGAGGGAATTGTCTTTATTAGTAAATAAAGACTCTGCTGTGATATAAACACTGGAGATAAATGGAATATATGAAAGGATATCTAATACCCATCTATATTTGAGTGACGAATAAAAGTAGAACGTGCCTTTTAAAGCCTGATCACACTAGCTTTGTCGACAGTTGTAGTTGAATTTTTTTTTCCTCACAGTCTTATCTGTATATATATATATATAGATAGATAGATAGATAGATAGATGTTACATATATATATATATATATTTAAATTTAAATAATTATTATTTCCTGTTCGGTGCTTCCAAAAAAACAAAAAAAACACAAAAAAAACACATGCATTTATTTGATAAAAAATACAGAGTATATAGTATATAGTATATTTTTATTTAATGCCATGTCAGCATCTTAGGCTATTTTCATGGCAAAAACAAACAAAACAAAAAAAAAAGTATAGCAAATAAAAAAAAAACCAGCTAACAAAAAAAAAAGTTATATTACACAAGATGTTTTACATTAACATAAAAATTCTAAAACGTTTTGATCAAAAATACAGAAAAAACTGTAATACTTTGAAATATAATTGAAATATCTTTTATTTTATTATAGTTTAAAATATAATTTATTTCTATGATGCAAAGCTGAATTTTCAGCATCATTACTCCAGTCTTTAGTGTCACATGATCCTTCAGAAATCTGTCTAATATGCTTATTTATTATCAATGTTAGAAACTATTGTGCAGGCTTAATATTTTTGCAGAATCTGTGATACCTTTTTTTCAGGATTCTTTGATGAATAAAACAAAAAGAACAGCTTTTATTCAAAATAGAATAACAGTGTTAGCCTATGTTACCACCTTTTATCAATTTAACACATCCTTGCTGAATAAAAATTGTAATTTATTTTAAACAGAAACTTACCCCAAACTTTTGAAAGGTAATGTATATTATTACAAAACATTTCTATTTTGAATAAATTCTCACATTTGTTGCATTCTTTGGCACATTCACATCTCCAGCAGTAGCTGTTGGTTGTTAGCCAATCCATTTGTTCGAGGTGCTGAAATTAGAGATACGACACATGTGAATTTTAAAACCATTGTGTTAGTTAGCAACATAACAAGATGCAGCAAATGCATTCATCAAGCATGTATCTACACATTTAGCACAAGCTACTTGTTAAGAACTTAGTCTTAAAGCACACTGTGGTTTTGAGAATCACATCTTGAGGTCTGTGCGTAATTGATGTTCTAGAACGCAACGAGAAAGTCTTTTAAAGTCAAGTCAACCACAAACTTTATTTTACTCACAAATCCAAAACCACTACTCTAAAAACCCATTAGAAGTTCCTGAGGGAACCCGCGGTGAGCTAGCCTTCTGTGTCGGCCTACAAACTGACGTCACGTCTGAACAGCTCAGTGTGCACAGAGTAACATCCCATCTGCATTGCAATCAAATGTCACGTCTGGACTAGAACGCTCTCATTTTAATCATCAAAACTATCTTCAAATGTGTGATTGTAACAGAAACATTTAAGTTTAGACACAGTGTAAAAGTCTTTAATACATGAACTGTGTATATGGTGATTAGGTGATGCACATGTACCACACCTCAACTCTCTTTCCATCTGTCAGCCTGTCACTATCTGTTTCTCCCTTTGAAGATAGTATAGACTTTACTCAGGTCCACAGAAGTTTAAAAAGCATAAGATAAATTCAGTTGTTCACAGGTGAAAAGTGACTTATAGCTGTACATTACATCTCTCTGCCTGAATCAAAGTTAAAGGACTGTTCCGGGTTTAATACAGCTGAAGCTTTATCTGCCACAGAAGATAATTTCAGCTCATCCATCAGCTTGTAAAAACAAACCAAAATGATATTTGCAGTAATGCACTTATAATGGGAGTCTATGAGGCATGGCACTGCACTAGAGTAAGTGTTAAAATAAACAGCTTTTCGAACATGTAGCCACAGTGGTTTTGAAAATACAGTAAACTTATACTGAGAAAGCAGTATTATGGATTACTGATTTGTATTTTATGGATGTATTTGGATTTGTTTCTGATAAACATGCAGCTTTTTATTTCACAAGATGTTAGTTAATGGACTGGAGTGGTATGGATTACTTGTGGATTATTGTGATGTTTTTATCAGCTGTCTGGACTCTTGTTCTGATGGCACCCATTCATTGCAAACTGATGTAATGCTAAATTTCTCCAAATCTGTTCAGATGAAGAAACAAACTCTTACATCTTGAATGATCTGAGGGTGAGTACATTTTTTGGGTGAACTGTTTCTTTAAGCCAGAGCATTCCTTTAAGTCAGTTTAATGTAAAGGTTATGTAACAGTTTGTCAATCTACTACTTTAATTAAATTCAGATCAAGAGTTCAGGGTGGCTCTGCTGGCATTGCTGAAAATACTCCATCTGAATCCTGAAATACTATAGTACATTATAACCTCCATATGTCTATATGCCACAAACTAACCTCTTGAATATATTTTATATTCCATCCCATGAACATCACAAACTTTGGCATATCCAGGGACTTGTTGTTCTCTGCTGTGGGTCATCTGACACACGATCTGAGCAGATCTGGTGGTGTGTGCTGCTGAATCACAAATGCCCCGGAGAAGCCAAAGTGATGCCAGCTAAAGTTTACTGCTAAATCTAGCAGCAGTGGCACATTTATAGTCCATTTCACTGTCCACAAGTTCTGCAGCTATGAGTTATGAATTTATTTGACATATACAACTTTGAACTTACACTTTGATGCTATTACTAAATATAGAACAGTTTCTGATAAAATATAGTTCTATGTATTAATTGACTATTATACTAGTAATCTTTTTTTTTTTCTTTTTTACATTTTTATTTAAATTTTGCATTTCATTTATTTACTTTTTTACTATGCTTTTTGTCATTTTTAAATATATTTCTATTTAGCTTTAATTTATTGTTTATTTTGGTTGTACTTTTGCCATGCCAACATTTTAAAAACTTTCAACTTTATTTCAATTACTGGAAATTACTTTAAAATATAGCAGTGATTACCAGGGTTCAAGCGATTTAGGTATTCAAGGACATAAGGAAAAAGACATTACATATTATTTAGCAAGCCTGTAACCACCTAAATGAATTATTTTAAAAGCATTTTTGTCAAATCCAGGTGATTTACCATGTGATGTTTTTATATCATTTATGACTTATAGCACCAGCAGTGGTCTGATCTCCCTGAAACTTATGCTTGTTTAGAATGCGTGTGCTCAGCGGGTTTCGTGAAGTTTTGAGTTTTCGTTTAGGCTTTATAGGCTTTTGGGTATATTTGGACAGGTCCCTTTTCTAAAGGATCCCGTTATAGCTTCCCAAAGGGTACATTTTAACCTGTTTTTGATAATTATTGACCTAGAGAGTCCAGAGAATTGCACTGCAGTGTTTTTTTTTTTTTCAGACTGAGCAAAAAACCTAGGACTAGTTCGGAAAAGTAGGTTTTTCACATCTTCTCAATCATTTAAAAATCGGTTTGATTGACAGCAGTGGTTCTAGAGGCAACGTTGTTCAAAACGAGGAGGTCTATCATACGATATAAATATTGCGTGTATATGCAGAAAACCGTGCAATGTACAATCGTTTACACCCTCAAAAAATGCGACACTGCCCCCCCAGTTGCCGATTTCTTTCAGATTTTTTCCAGACCTTTGGAGCTAAGAGTCAAACAGGCCCACTGAGTTTCGTTCCGATTGGCCTCCATTAACCTTGTGTAATTGGTGCTAAAACTTTATCGGTGGGTAATGGTGTACATGTTTTTTGAGGTACACAAATGTCCCCATAGACACTTGTGACACTTTGTACCATGCACAGTGAATTTCATGTTGATAGGACAAATGATTGTCTAGTTATAGCCATTTCTATGTTTTTTTCCCTCTTATAGCACCACCAAGTGACCGATCTACGCAAATTTTCCTGTGACCTCAGCTTGAGCTCTTACATAAGTGTACCGAGTTTGGCATTCTGTTTTTACTAAAAGTCTCCCTGCCTCCTTCGAATCTTTTGGTGTCCCTTTGCGACGGTAAGTTGAAAGTTCAATAATTATTGGTAGTCACTCTCCAGACAATCTTTCTGCACTGGTTTGGTTCCGATCGGGCAAAAACCTAGGACTAGTTTGCAAAAGTAGGTTTTGCAAAAAATGCGAAATACCCAATGCTCATGATTGTATGCATTTTGAGCCAAGGATTCCAACGACATAAGACACTTGAGCCTGACTGACAGTTTAGGAGTTACGAGCAATTTTGTACTTTTGATCGCTGTAGCGCCCCTGTCAGGCCGATTGGGTTGAGCCTCAGTCATGTTGTAGGCGGTGTGAGCACTAACATGTTTCTACGACTTATGGTTTGGTCTGCACGATCAGTTTTACGATCAGTCTAACAATTACAATAATTCGTAATTCATTTTTAGTTAATCCATTTATATATATTTATAAATTAATGAATATGGTAAATGGATAATAATGCATGTATATAAAGCATGCCCATAGTAGTATTGTGTGTAAATGTGGTCGAAGAAGCAAAAAGTGGAGGAACAGACAAACCGAATCAGTTGTGAGTGAGTCAGTTCTGCTGGAACTGCTCCGATTGATTCAAGCTCGTTACTTCGATCATTCAGTTCAGGTGATTCACTAGGAAAAAACAGATTAAATGAGCCATTCATTTTCGAATTTCGACACTGCTTGTAATGATTTTATAAAACACATGATGGGTAAAATTGAGCTTTTCGAAACTCTGAATGTGACCCTGGACCAGCCTTAGTTTATACATCATCTGAAAGCTGAATAAATAAGCTTTCCATTGATGGTCCATTGATGATATTTCCGACTGGTTTTGTGGTTCAGGGTCACATATTTATCTTTTTATCTTATATATAAGCAATAGTTGTTATAACATGCACACACATATAGATGGATAGATCAGTTATTTTTGTCTTTCTGTCTCAGTCTTGTGTTTTGCTTTCCGTGCAAATGCGGAGAACTGCTTTTGTATGCCTGACTTGTGGACGAGAGCTCTGTTGTCCTTGTGGTAAAGTTCATCACTGTGTCTGTGTTGAGCTTTCAGTCCAGGGGTTAAAAGAGCACCATCCATCCCTGAGCTATGAAACACTGGTCTGACTGCACAACACAGCTTTTTCATTCTGTGACTAAACTGTATTCCTGATAGCATCTCCAGGCAGTTTATGCAGCTCTTCAACGAGCCTCTCTGCTCAATAAAATATATAACCAAGCTTGTTTGTTTTGTCGGATAGGTTCACCAGAGGAGAGACTTGAAATTTTAATAACCTGCACTCTGATGATGTAAATAGAGGTGTACTGTATTTTGGTTTGGATATAAGCTTGGTTGGTGGTATCTCAATGTGGCCCGCATGAAAAGGTGAAAAGAAAAAAAAAAAAAAGAGTAAATCACAGTTCATTAATGTAGATGAGTAGTTTCTCTTCAAGAGTCAGGTCCTGTTGTATATGCAATGTGTCATCAGCACAGTACATGAATACTGTACGTGCACGGCCTGATTTTTCCCTTGAGTACAATGTACGTTCATGTAACCAATGTTGTTGTAATTTCAGCCGCGTCTGAAACAAGTCATACAGCTAAAATTATCTGAGGCGTTAAAGTAAATATGCTAGAAAACTGTGTGCTTTCAATAAATACAAGGGCAGAGTAAGAACATATAGCCTAAGGTATCTGAAGTGTTTAAAACATACATATACAGTTCAAATGAATGAAGTTTACTCTTCTTGACTTGTTATGCAATTTTGTGTTCAGCTGCTTCTTCCATTAGCTCTTTTTACACTGACTATCACTCTACAAAGACTAATACAATCAGATAATTTCTCAAATATTCAAATATATACTAATAAATTGAACATTGACTTTAAAGGTGTGAGATGACTGGATGCTTTTAACTGATTTTCTCTTGAACTGTCACCAAATGAATTGCAGTGGCCAAGCTATTTTAAATATAGTGAATTAAACTTCAAATTTGATCATAATGCACACATTGTTTCCTTTGTAACTAGTTGCCGCTCATCATATTAATGAAGTGTTTAACTAGTTGGGTTACCTCACCTGTTCGTGTGTTGGTTATTTTTGGAATGGAAATATTGATATTTGTAAACGTCATATAAAACTAAGAAGATAAGCCAGTATAGTATTCACAGTGTAAACATGGCCAAAGACATGAAAAACAGAGGAATGTACAAACAGAATCAACTGAGTGAGTCATTTATGCTAGAACCACTCTGATTGATTCAAGCTCGATCATTCAGTTCAAGTGATTCACTAAGAAAAAACAGATCAAAGGAGCCATTCATTTTTAAATTTTGCCACTGTTTGTAATTTTAAAAACCACATGTAGCGATCGGTGAAACTGAGCTTTTCGAAACTCTGAATCAGTTAAACCATTGCATTGCAAAATGATTCACTGTTCCAAGTATTCCAGTCAGATTGCATATTGTGAATCATTTGATTTGTGAATAATTTGATACAGATTGGAATTTAAGAGCTCGGATCGTGAATCATTTGATCATTTGATTTAGATCAGAACTTCAGTGGGGTTTTTGAATCTTTTGATTCAGATCAGAATTTCAGAGGGAGTTTGCAAATCATTTGTTTTAGACTGGGACTTTGGTGTGGGTTCGTGAATCATTTGATTCAGATCTGGACTTTGGAGCACGGATTGTGAATCATTAGATTTAGATTGGGACATTTAGTGGGTTTGCAAATAATTTGATTTAGATCAGAACTTTGCATATCGTGAATCATTTGATTCAGATTGGGACCTTTAATTTAGACTGGAATTTTGGACTGAGTTTGTAAATCTTTTGATTTAAATTGGAACTTTGGAGTGGGTTTGTGAATCATTTTAGATCGGGACTTTATTGCGGGTTCGCAAATCATTTGATTCAGATTAGGACTTCCATGCAGGTTCACAAATCTTTTGATTCAGATCCAGACTTTGGAGTGGTCAGATCAAGGCTAATTTTTTTTTTTTTTCAAATCTCTTAAGAAAATTAACCAGGGTTTATATATATATATATAGTTTCCCAAGTCGCACATTACTTATGATTTTCAGGGCCGCAGAAGGTAGTAGGGTTCTGCCTATATCCAGCAACTACTGAATTGTCCTTAGCAATAATTGTCCTTAGCAATAATCAAACGATCAACGATGTCTGTTGTCTGCTGTTATGTCCCCACCAATGCTCAAGTCCCTTGAGGCTGTGCATTCGACTATGAAGTATACTTGGAATATTCAGGTTGTTAAATATATACATTTCAACAGTTTCTGTTTTCACAAACTGTTGTCTGTTAAATCTGTACAATAGTAGTAGTTTCGAAGATGTAGTTTGTGCTAATCACTGCTATGGCATAGCTAGAAGAATTCGTTGTTTACAGACTTGTATATATGATTCTGGCCCAAAATTTCCATACGGTAACAAGCCCACAACAGCAGACCGCAAAACCTGCAGAGTGATGCTTAATTAAACAAGACTGCAATTCATTTTTCTCCTATACGAACTAACAGCTACAGATGGTTGTTTGCACCATATGAGTTTGCTGGCACAGTCATCTCTTTCTTGGATTCATAAATTCTTGGTGTTTGTTAAAATAACTGGAAATAACTTGTGTTGCACCAGTCTGGTTTCCAACAAAAAGTTGCTCTGCAATGTTAAGATGACTCTGCAAAAAGTCTTGGATGTCTTTGAATGTTATCATGTGTTTGAGTGAATTAGTGCACGGAAGTATATTGGAATATGTCACACTGTTTTTCATTACAGTACTGTATGAATTACATAATGTCTATTATGTAAGCCTCTGTGATTGTTTTATGCACCACATGGTCAAATATAGTATGCAATCAGACATAATTCAATGCACATGTCCTTAAAGAAAGCTAAACTATGTGAAGTGCAACATAAGCCACATGTAATAAGTATTTAATTAAAAAATTCTTGTGAAAAGCTACAACCAAATAATGTTGAAATCCACTAGTATTATTTTAGAATCTTTGAGATTTTATAGGTAAATTAGACATTTAAATGAGTTAAATTAGGCATTTAAAAAAACTAATAGAAAATGGAAAATATGATGTTTTGAATTGGTTTTTATTATTTTTCATATTTTTTTATTTCAGTTTAAGTAACTTTTTTTAAGCTACTATAATAACCCTGAAAGCCACAGCTGGCAAAGACTTCCAAAGATAGATAAAGACAAACCAAGGCTTATGGAATTACAGATTTCTTATCCAAGGCTTCCCAGAATCCTCAGAAACAAGTTGTAGATGTCAGCAGAAAGATATTTTGATGGTTTGATTAACATTGGTAGAGCGTCCACCCTGCTGAAAGGTCAAATGTTGCTTGTGCTTCACCAGCAAGACAATACTGGTTGAAACAACCATACTTGTTAGATTGGCTGGTGAACAGCATGTTCACATTTCCACCATCTAGACCAGCACCAAACTAGCACTAATGAATATAAATTCATGCTGTTTTATTTCAGCGGGGCAAGAGCTGCTGACCTGCTGGAGTGTGTTAATACTGAAGATGGTCCGTGTTTTAACATATTCCACAAGCCCTGTGTGACCTCTCCTGCTAAATATGGCACGGGAAAAAGCCCAGTCGGACTCCTGCTCAGGGACGACAGAATGGCCATGGACGCGCTCTCTCTTCGATCAGTACACGTCATTGATGAATTGACAAAAAACGCCTCTGGCGTCTGACAGTGGACAGCTGATCGATATTGAGAATATGTGACGGACAAATGGAAAAGTACAGGAGCAGCTAATAACTGTCACACAGGAGATCTAACTGTAGCGATCCAGCCCTTCAGTATCCATATGAGCATGTAAATTGTCAATAATGTGATTTATGTGGAGTTACATGATGTTATAGACTTTTTTTAGGCTTATTCTAACTTTTTTTGTACAGGAGTTTTCCTCACCTTTTCCCTCTTACTATTAATAGAAGATTAAGGATTTGTCTGGCATTATACATCACGTTTATGTAATTTCTGGTAATGTTCACAGTCACACTGCAGTTACTGTACATATGGCTGATCTTTAATCCTGTTCTGTACAAACTGAGTTTGTTTATCTATTTACAGGAGCGTCACAAGAGAACTTTTCCAGAAGAAGTCAGGAACCAATCTGAACAAACTAGCTGTTAATGGAGAGATGGAGGTATGTCTTGACGTCTTTAGTTGTTCCCACCAGCCCTGTGTTCGCTAAGTGACTGTAACATTCAGTGTTCAAAAGCTATGAAAAAAGATTAAAAACATTTAGAAAGATAAAAATAAACTTTACTGTTATATTTTGAGAAATTAAGTCATAACCGTAAATTACTACTTTATTTCTCACACATTTCTCAAAACGGATAAATATCTCTAATATGTCTTATAATTGTGCCTTTATGTCTCACAAATACTTTAAAAACTTTAAGAATGATTTAATCACGTATTATTTGTATTTATTTATATATATTTACATTGCCATTCAAAGGTTGGAGGTCAGTATTTTTTTTTTAAGAAATAATATGTGACCCTGGACCACAAAACCAGTCATAGTCAAGTAGCACAGGTATACTTGTAGCAATAGCCAAAAATACATTGTATGGATCAAAATTATTGATTTTTCTTTTATGCCAAAAATCATTAGGATATTAAGTAAAGATTATATTCTAAGAAGATATTTTATAAATTTCCTACCGTAAATATATCAAAACTTCATTTTTGATTAGTAATATGCATTGCTAAGGACTTCATTTAATCAACTTTAAAGGCAATTTTCTCCACATTTAGATTTTTTTTTGCACCCTCAGATTCCAGATTTTCAAATAGTTGCATCTCCGTCAAATATTATCCTATCCTAACAAACATACATCAATCGAAAGCTTATTTGTTCAGCTGACCCTTGTGACTGGTTTTGTGGTCCAGGGTCACATATTTTAATTAATCAAGGATACATTAAAGAAGTGTGAAGAATTTAACATTAAAATTTAAATTTATTTAAATAAATGCTGTTATTTTGAACTTTCCACTCAAAGAATCCAGAATAAAAAAAATTAAAAAATCAAGGTTTCAACAGAAATAATATGCTTTGCAATGCTTTTCAACATTTATAATTTACATTTATAAAAGAAATTTTACTTAAGTCAGCATATTAGAATGATTTTTGAAGGATCATGTGACACTCAAGCCTGGAGTAATGATACTAAAAATTCAGCTTTGGATCACAGAAATAAATCATATTTTAAAATATATTCAAATAGAGAACAGTTATTTTAAATCATAATTATATCTCACATTATTATTATTACTGTAACATTACTGTTATTTCTTAAATTAAGTCGATTGTTAAGTATAAGACCAGGACAGGAGTGTATATTTAAGAAATAAAGTTGCAGTTGTGGCATTTAGGGTCACTACAAGAAATATGATGTGAAATGAGATGCAAAATTGCTATTATAATGTCAGTCATAATATGATGTCAGTAGTGAAAACTGTAAGATATAAACTCAGAATTAGATTTAAGTTTAAGTTGCAATTTACTTTTTTGTTTATTCAGTTATAAAAAAAAAAAAAAAAAAACATGATGCCTTTCTTGGTAATGGTGTGCTAAAATTGGCTGAACATAAACTTGTTTAAAGTTGCTGATATTGCTTTAAAATAAAACATAAATAAATAAATTGATAGATGGGAATGTGTAAGATGCTTTTAAAGATAGTCGATTTGAAATCAAGCAGGGAAAGTAGCTTTTTCTGAAGTTTACATCAGTGTGTGTTGCACCAACATTTTCTCACATTTTGGTTGCATAATCCCCACTGAAATGAATGCATTTGCAGTATTCTCTCTAGTGTACACACACCTTTAAACTGTTGCCATTTATGTTTTTTTACAGTTGCAAACACATATACACACACACGTTGCTATTTTTATTACTATGTCCACCAGTACTTACTATGTAAGTTTAGGCAATTAACTAAGGAAGCCCGTTTCCACCACAACATCAAAAAAAAAAATCTCATAATAAACTTTTTAACTTCAATTCAGACCTTTTCCCCACATTTTTTACTTTAAAAAGTCAGAATTGGTCGGTGCCGAAAGCCGTTTTCAGTCCTTTCCCAATTCTGTCCCTCCTCTCTGTCTCCTGCTTAATTTCCTGTCAATATATACTGACCTATCCTAATAAAAATGCAAAAATGCCAAAAATAAATCATAAAAGTCTGATTTGCAAGATACAAATTCTGAATTGCAATCTCTTTTATCTCTCTCTCTTTTTATTTTTATATTAAAGGAGGCCTATTATTTATACCTTAGACCCGTTTTACAATATATAAGTCTCAAATGTCCCCAGAATGTCTGTGAGGTTTCATATCTTTCATATCATTTTAAAAATGCCTATTTTAAGTGGAAGCAGAAACACACTGTTTTCGTGCATGTCTCTT